>NC_081395.1:6576579-6624079 GCF_030684315.1 Stegostoma tigrinum | reverse complement strand
CTCATGATCTGGCTCGCCTCCAACTCGCTGAAATGTTTCCTCTTACGGATTCGATCGAGCAGCTCACCTCCACGCAGGAGCTCCATCACCAGGTACGTGTGAAACTGGGGAAGGGCAGGGACACAGGGCTTAGGTGCCATCAGTAGCTCAAGCAAGCAAACAGAGGAACTAGAAGCCCATGAAATAACAGGCACGCGATACAGCACACGCACAAAATAACAGGCACACGATACAGCACACGCACGAAATAACAGGCACGCGATACAGCACACGCACAAAATAACAGGCACGCGATACAGCACACGCACGAAATAACGGGCACGCGATACAGCACACGCACAAAATAACGGGCACGCAATACAGCACACGCACAAAATAACGGGCACGCGATACAGCACACGCGCGAAATAACAGGCACGCGATACAGCACACGCATGAAATAACGGGCACGCGATACAGCACAGGCACAAAATAACAGGCACGCGATACAGCACAGGCACAAAAAAACAAACATGATATAACACACATGAAATAACACATAAAAAAAAAAATATTATAATGCAGATAACGAGGTGTGGAGCTGGATGAACACAGCAGGCCAAGCAGCATCAGAGGAGCAGAAAAGCTGATGTTTCTGGCCTAGTCCCTTCTTCAAATTTTTCTGAAAGGTCTAGGCCCAAAACATCAGCTTTTGTGCTCCTCTGATGCTGCTTGGCCTGCTGTGTTCATCCAGCTCCACACTGTGTTATCTCAGATTCTCCAGCATCTGCAGTTCCTACTATACATGATATAATGCACATGAATAACGGACACAAAATAACATGTGAAAAACATGATAACACATACATGAAATAACACATGCTCAAAAACTTGTGAATATCAGGCTCACAAAATGACATAGATGTGAAAATACCCCATGCGCGCGAAATAACACACATGATACCACACACACACACACGCGAAAAACACCTGATAACACACACAAAATAACACGATATAATTATGCATGAAATGCATAATTCAAAAACATGCCACATGCACACAAAATTCACACATGTAATGCTCCCATGAAATAACACATGCTGTATATCATACAAGAAAAACATACAAAAAACACACATGAAAAGCAAGTATGAATAAGAGATGTTATTGTATACATGAAATAACACAACGGTGAAATAACACCTGATATAATACACACATGAAGTCACATGCATAAAATAACACCCGATTAACACACATGAAACATATATGTGAAACACAATGTGTCAAAATGTCACCACGTGAAATAAAACACATCCATGTATGTAAACATGCTAACACACACACATTCAGACAGTAACACACATTAGACACGCTGTGTGACAGAGACAACCATAGAGTCAGTTCCCCAGCCTTACAGAGAGTTTTGTTTCTGCCTGAAACACTTGGTCCGCAGGGTTTTGGGGTGGGGGGGAATGTAGAGGATGTGAGAAGCTGTGCTCGGTGTTCGGCAGTGGGGCTGTGGAGAGTTGTGAGAGTGGGGGAGTGTGGTGCGATGAGCTGGGAGTAGAGGTGGATGCTGGAAAGCAGGGAATGAGTGTGGTGAACTGTACCTGGAGGGGTAAGTTTTCTTTGTCGTCACTCACAGGATAAGGACATCGCTGGCCAGGCAGCATTTATTGCCCATCCCTAATTGCCCAGAGGGCATTCGGAGACAACCACATTGCTGTGGGATAATAAAATGTGAGGCTGGATGAACACAGCAGGCCAAGCAGCATCTCAGGAGCACAAAAGCTGACGTTTCGGGCCTAGACTCTTCATCATTGCTGTGGGGTTGGGTCACGCGTAGACCCAGTTCGGGTAAGGACGGTTTCCTTCCCCAAAGGACATTAGTGAACCAGATTGCTTTTATGGTCATCATTTGACTCTTAATTCCAGATTTCTATTGATTCAAATTCTACCATCTGCCCTGGTGGGATTTGAACCCAGGCTCCCAGAACATTAGCGGGGTCTCTGGATTAACACAGTTCTACAATAAAACTGCTCGGCCATTGCCTCTCCTCGTGGCAGATGGTGGGGGGGTGGGGGGTGAGTGAGGGTGGGTTGCAATGTAATTGGGGTGGGGGGTGGAAGTTGGGGTAGCGAGCTGGGGTAGCGAGCCACAGACCTGTGCAGGACAGAAACAGACCCTTCAGCACAACTAATCCATGCCAACCCAATATCCTATATTAATCTAGTCCCATTTGCCAGCATTTGGCTCATATCCCTCCAACCCCATCCAGATGCCTTTTAAATGCTGTAACTGTACCAACCCCCACCACTTCCTCTGGTAGCTCATTCCACGCTCTGTGTGAAAAAAGTGCCCCACGTGTCCCTTTTAAATCTTTCCCCCACCCACCTTAAACCTATGCCCCTCTAGTTTTGGGCTCCCCCAACCCTGGGGATAAAGACCTTGTCTATTCACCCTATCCATGCCCCTCATGGTTTTATAAACCTCTGTAAGGTCCCCCCTCAGCCTCCGACACTCCAGGGGAAAATAGCCCCAGTCTATTCAGCCCCTCCCTGCAGCTCAAACCCTCCAACATCCTTGTAAAATCTTTTCAGAGCCTTTTCAAGATTTTTTTCAGTGAGGGTGTGCGTGGGCCGTAGTCGGAGTGAGTTGTGGGTGAGTGGGGGGTGGTTTGGGTCGGGGTGGGTGAGAATTTGGGAGAATGGGGGATGCAGAGGGGCAGGAACTGGACAAAGGTGGAGTGTAGGGGTACAGTGGGTTGGGTGGGGGGTGGGGGTGGAGGAGCGGGGGGGGTCCTGCTCCCCTGACACCGTTTTTTCTGTGCTTCTCCAGCCTCATATTTATTGACTCTAGCTTCCGGCATCTGCAGTCCTTACAGTCCCCCAAATGGCAGGATTGGTGGGACTAGGGGGTGGGGGGAGGCAGCGTGTGAGTAGTGGGAGGGGACCGTGCTCATGCCCTCTCACCTGGTCCTGGAAAACCTCGTGAAGATTGACAATGCTAGGGTGACCCTCACACAACCTCAGAGCTCCCACCTCTCGCTGGATGTGACTCTCCATCCTGGGAAACAGAGAGGAAAACCGGATCAGATCCCAACACAGGCTGAGAAAACTCAGGAGAAACTACAGAACGTCTGACTTAACGAACCCCTCCAACATATGCGCGCGCTCGCATACACACACACACACACACACACACACACACACACAACTGTCTCCAAAGCTGACCTACGTAAGAAACACACAATTGAATAGAGACAGTGCTTACTACAGAAATTCAGCAGGACTGCCTGCATCTGTGGAGAGAAGCACAGTTAACGTCTCGGGCATGCTCGGACTCTGAATGAGTTCCAACTCAATGAAAAGGGTCACTGGACTCAAAATGTGGAGCCCGTTTCCCTCTCCACAAATACAGAAGGGTGTACAGGCCAGAGGGGATGACAGAGATAGGGAGGAGTGGATGGGTTTACAGAGATATGGAGCATTGGGCAGTGCGCCGCAGGGAGGTGGAGGGGCGGGGGGGGGCGCCACGGGGAGGGGAGGGGCGGGGGGGGCGCCAGGGTCGGGGAGGGGCAGAGGGGTGCCACAGGGAGGGGAGGGGCAGAGGGGCGCCACGGGTCAGGGAGGGGCAGAGGGGCGCCACGGGTCAGGGACGGGGACCACAGGGAGGGGAAAGGCGGGGGGGGGCGCCACGGGTCAGGGAGGGGCGGAGGGGCGCCATGGGTCAGGGAGGGGCGCCACGGGTCAGGGAGGGGCGCCACGGGTCAGGGAGGGGCGAAGGGGCGCCATGGGTCAGGGAGGGGCACCACAGGGAGGGGAGGGGAGGGGCGGGGGGGCGCCACGGGTCGGGGAGGGGCGGAGGGGTGCCACGGGTCGGGGAGGGGCGGAGGGGCGCCACGGGTCGGGGAGGGGCGGAGGGGCGCTACGGGTCGGGGAGGGGCAGGGGGGCGAAGGGGCGTCATGGGTCAGGGAGGGGCACCACAGGGAGGGGAGGGGCGGGGGGGGGCGCCACGGGTCAGGGAGGGGCAGAGGGGCGCCACGGGTCAGGGAGGGGGGAGGGGTGCCATGGGTCAGGGAGGGGGGCCACAGAGAGGGGAAAGGCGGGGGGTGCGCCACGGGTCAGGGAGGGGCGGAAGGGCGCCATGGGTCAGGGAGGGGCGCCACAGGGAGGGGAGGAGCGGGGGGGGCGCCACGTGTCAGGGAGGGGCGCCACGGGTCAGGGATGGGCGGAGGGGCGCCACGGGCCAGGGAGGGGCGGAGGGGCGCCACGGGTTGTGGAGGGGCGGGGGGGGTGCGCCACGGGTCGGGGAGGGGGGGGGTGCGCCACGGGTCGGGGAGGGGCGGGGGGGGTGCCACGGGTCAGGGAGGGGTGGAGGGGTGCCACGGGTAGGGAAGGGGCGCCACAGGGAGGGGAGGGGTGGAGGGTAGGGGTGGCATTAGAGATCTCCTTACCTGTTGCTCAGGATCTTGACAGCGTACTCTTGCCCATTCAGTTTGCTCCGGCACTTTCTGCAGATGGAGAAGCTTCCCGTTCCCAGGGGTGGCTCCTTCATGTCCAGCTCATAGTGCTGGAAGAACGCAGAGTCCTGGTGGCCAAATGACAAACAGGAGCAGGCGGATGGCACTCCAGCTTCCCGGGTAGGAGGTGAAAGGTCGGGCCTTTCCGCGCACCATCCTTTACCCCTCTCGGCATGGAAGCTGCCCCAAAGGGGTTGGCCTCCCTTGGCTCTGTGGCCCCACACGCCCAAATCCGGGCAGCACCCAGCCACAGTGCAGGGTCAAAGGCCAAGGGAAAGCTTATTCCTTTCAGGGAGGCCATCTTGGATTCCCGGCCTACCACCCATGGGCCACTTTTCCTCTGCTCAATTTTACCCTGGGCAGACTCCAATTGGACCCCACCGTGCCCAGTCACACCCCACCTTGTGTTTTACAAGCCCCCACCACCATTCCCCCTCATTCCCACCTGAACCCAGACCTCTCCCCATGTCACTCTCCAGGGTTTGTGCGCGGAGAGGGTGAATGAGACAAGGGGGAACGCCATACCTTGGTCATAGCACTCCGAGCGACTGCCATGCTATCAGGGCAGCTGCCCACTTCGCTCAGCTCAAGGTCCAGGTCTCCGGAGGTCACAGCGTTCCGAGCAAACAGCACAGACGGAGCAATGAAGGAGTAGCCCTGTGGGAAGGTAAGGGAGAGTGAGTGATAAGACCATAAGACATCAGAGTGGAAGTAAGGCCATTCGGCCCATCAAGTCCACTCTGCCATTTAAATCATGGCTGATGGGCATTTCAACTCCACGTCCCTGCACTCTCCCCGTAGCCCTTGATTCCTTCTGAGATCAAGAATTTGTCGATCTCTGCCTTGAAGGCATCCAATGTCCCGGCCTCCACTGCACTCTGTGGCAATGAATTCCAGAGGCCCACCACTCTCTGGCTGAAATGTTGTCTCATTTCAGTTTTAGATTTACCCCCTCTAATTTTAAGGCTGTGCCCATGGTCCTAGTCTCCCCGCCTAACAGAAACAACTTCCCAGTGTCCACCCCTTCTAGTCTTTGTAGAGCGTGCATCCCCCAAACCCTCACCTCAAGACAGATGCTCAGCCGCCCGGGGCTGTCCTGCCCAGTAATCATTCAAATCTAGAGAAGGAGCACAAGACAGCGCAGAAGGATCTGGGGGATCGGGTACATGAATTTACAAAGAGGTCGCTATGTAGATTAAACACGCAGTTAGGAAACTAGCCAGGCCTTTGGTCCCCCTGGAAGTGGGAGATGGAGTCTGAAAGTAGGGAAGTCTTCTCTCAATGCCCATTGCAATAAGCCAACCTCCAAGCTCACCGAGCTGAATCCTTACAGTGTGGAAGCAGGCCTGTTGGTCCATCGAGTCACTTGCGAACTCTTCGCAGAGCATCCCACCCAGACACACCCCCGCGACCCTGTATTTCTCATGGCCACCACACCCAGCCTGGACACTGCCGGACAATTTAGCCCAGCCTAACCTGTGCATCTTTGGACCGTGTCGGGGGGGGAGAACTGGAGCACCCGGAGGAAACCCACGCAGACACGTTGAGAGTGTGCAAACCCCACACAGACAGTCGCCCGAGGGTGGGATCGAACCTGGGTCCCTGGCGCCGTGAATGCTAACCATTGAGCCTTCCAGTGGGTCATAGGGAATGTTGGTGTTCGTTATTTCAAAGGAAATGGAGTCTTAAGAGTTGGGAGGCTTTGCTGAAAGCACTAGTCAGGTGGAATAAAGTTCCCTCAGCTGGGGCGGCACGGTGTCTCAGCGGTTAGCGCTGCTGCCTCACGGCGCCCGGGACCCGGGTTCGATCCCACCCTCGGGTGACTGTCTGTGTGGGGTTGGTACATTCTCCCCCTGTCTGCATGGGTTTCCTCCGGGTGCTCCGGTACCCTCCCACAGTCCAAAGATGTGCAGGTTAGGTAGATCAGCCAAGCTAAATTGTCCCATAGTGCCCAGGGATGTGCGGGTTAGGGTGGATTGGCCGTGCTAAATTGTCCCATAGTGTCCCAGGGATGTGCAGGTTAGGGTGGATTGGCCGTGCTAAATTGCCCCATAGTGCCCAGGGATGTGCAGGTTAGGGTGGATTGGCCGTGCTAAATTGTCCCATAGTGCCCAGGGATGTGCAGGTTAGGGTGGATTGGCCGTGCTAAATTGTCCCATAGTGCCCAGGGATGTGCGGGTTAGGGTGGGTTGGCCGTGCTAAATTGTCCCATTGTGCCCAGGGATGTGCAGGTTAGGGTGGATTGGCCGTGCTAAATTGTCCCATAGTGCCCAGGGATGTGCAGGTTAGGGTGGATTGGCCGTGCTAAATTGTCCCATAGTGCCCAGGGATGTGCGGGTTAGGGTGGATTGGCCGTGCTAAATTGTCCCATAGTGCCCAGGGATGTGCAGGTTAGGGTGGATTGGCCGTGGGAAATGAGGCGTTATGGGAGTGAGTCTGAGTGGGATGTTCTCTGGAGGGTCAGTGTGAATTTGTTGGGTCGAATGGCCTACACCCACATGGTAGGGACTGAACGATAGAATAGACTGGCACTGGAGACTGTGCAGGTGTGGTTCACTCAGCAGAACCCAGCTATGCAGGGTCTGTCTGATGAAGACCTTGGGTTTGTGCTTGTTGGAATTTGGAAGACAATGAGGTGACCTTCCTGGGATAAGATTGCAGGGAATTTTGACCGGGGCACCAACCCGGGCGCACAGACCCTCTCTCCCTGCCCACCGCCCTGGGCGCACAGACCCTCTCCCCCCACCCCACCCCGGGCGCACAGATCCTCTCCCCCCTCCCACCGCCTCGGGCGCACAGACCCTCTCCCCCCTCCCACCGCCCCGGAGACACAGACCCTCTCCCCCCTCCCACCAACCCGGGCGCACAGACCCTCTCTCCCCGCCCACCGCCCCGGGCGCACAGACCCTCTGCCCCCGCCCCGGGCGCACAGACCCTCTCCCCCCGCCCACCACCCCGGGCGCACAGACCCTCTCTCCCCGCCCACCGCCCCGGGCGCACAGACCCTCTCCCCCCACCCCACCCCGGGCGCACAGGCCCTCACCCCCACCGCCCCCAGGCGGGTGGACGGACCTTGAAGATCCTGTCCCCGCTGTGGGGGAGACTGGCCGGGGAGTAGGTCGGATCCATCTCCGTGAACTCCTCCGCAAAATTTCCGACGTCCATCTCGCTCCGGATCACCGGCTTGAAGGGCGCCGGGATGCGCTTCGCAACCAGATCCTCCCAGTTGATCCCCTGAAACAGAGTGAGGGTGGGGTGGGGTGGAGGGTGTGAGGTGGGGGATGTGAGAGACCTTCAACTGACCAGCCCCGTTCCCTCCAGAGTGCGCACCGCCCTGGGCAGAGCCAGGCTCCTCCCATCATCCTTGGGGTGGGGGGGGGGTGAGGGGCAACTTGACGGTGGGGGTGACCCCTCATGTCCGTACCCAAAGAAATATGAGCTCAAATACCCTCCCCAGAGACATTTGCCTACTCACCCCTCCCCACCCAAACATGCCCGTCCCACATTCCTAGAGGAGGGGCCAAAGGCATTCCAAAGGTTGTATGGGAACCCACCACCCCCATCCCACCACCTCTCCTGGGGGGGGGCGCAAGGAGGTAGGGGGAAGGGGGAAATGGAAGATCCCACTTCCTGAGCAGCATGGGGGGGGGTGGTGGAAGGGGAGAACTGGAAGATCCCACTCCCACAGCAGCATGGGCGGGGGGAATGGAAAATCCCATTCCCAGAGCAGCATGGGGGGGAGGAGGGGAAATGGAAGATCCCACTCCCAGAGCAGCATGGGAAAAAAAATGGGGAAATGGAAGATCCCATTCCCAGAGCAGCATGGGGGTATGGAGAAGGGGGGGGGAATGGAAGATCCCACTCCCAGAGCAGCATGGGGGTACGGACAAGGGGGGGGATGGAAGATCCCACTCCCAGAGCAGCATGGGGGAGGGTAATGGAGGAATGGAAGATCCCACTCCCAGAGCAGTGAGAGGTGAGGTGAGGTGGGGGTCCTGGGAAGATTGCGGGATCTTCCTGTGCATGCACGGACCACTGCGCCCCCTGCATTACAATGTTCGGGAAAGAGAGTGTGACACTGCCCCACCCCACACCCACACAGCTCCACTACACCCTGGGCAAAGGTGCTAGAGAAGTGCAACTTCCTGAAGCTGTGTGGGCTCAAGCTCAGCTCTGGGAAATTTCACTGTCCCCATGACCCCCTAGCCCACCCGGACCTTTGACCCCAGCCTGCCCCTCCACAGGGGAATGGGGGCAGTGAGTCAGAGAGGGGGTGAGATTTTGGTCAACGTGGGTGGGGAGGAAAAAGGGCCGAAGAGACTTACCCGGAAGAAGGAATGGCGTTTAATTTCTGACGCTCCCTTGGGTCCTGACCCCAACCTCTTCTTCGGGTCTTTGATGAGGAGCTTCTGAATGAGATCCCGACCAGCTGGACTGATCTCAGAGGGGATCGGGGGATCGGCCTGTAAGATTCTCCTGTGACCACACAAGCAATTAGAGTCTCCACACTGTCCCCCATCAAACACTCCCCAGGACAGGGACAGCACAGGGTTAGATACAGAGTAAAGCTCCCTCTACACTGTCCCCCATCAAACACTGCCCAGGACAGGACAGCACGGGGTTAGATACAGAGTAAAGCTCCCTCTACACTGTTCCCCCACATCAGACACTCCCCAGGACAGGGACAGCACAGGGTTAGATACAGAGTAAAGCTCCCTCGACACTGTCCCCCCACATCAAACACTCCCCGGGACAGGGACAGCACAGGGTTAGATACACAGTCAAGCTCCCTCTGCACCGTCCCCCATCAAACACTCCCAGGGATAGGGACAGCACAGGGTTACAGACTAAAGCTCCCTCCACTCTTTTAAACAGAATGTAAAGCTTACTCTACACGTTAGCATCGATGCCCTGACGTGTGGCCCCCTTCAAGACCCATCCCCCGGGGGTCACCGAACACCACGGTGAGAGTGTCCACCCACATGCACTGATGTGTTCACCCCCACCGAATCTGGGGGCAATTCGGGACGGCTTTGCTATCAACTCCTGTTATTCTGAGCCGGACTGTGCGAGCGGCCTCTCACCTGGACACTTCCCCCTGGGAGTTCTTCTCTCCCTCCAGGGTGAATGGAGACGCACCAGTCAGAAGCTCAAACAGCAAGATTCCCAGGCTCCACCAATCGACTGACTGTGGGAGAGAGACACAGGGCTGTCATAGTGAGAATTAGAGGGCTTCCCCTGAGAGAGGGAGAGAGAGAGAGGGAGTAGGAGAGAGAGACAGAGAGTGCAGAGAGAGAGAGAGAGAGACAGAGAGTGTAGAGAGAGAGAGAGAGACAGAGAGTGTAGAGAAAGCGAGAGAGAGAGAGATAGATAGACAGAGAGATGGAGAGAGATGGAGACAGATATATAGAGAGAAACAGAGAGAGAGAGAAACAGAGAGAGAGAGAGATACAGAGAGAGAGATGGAGACAGATATATATATATATATATATATATATATAGAGAGAGACAGAGAGAGAGAGAGGGGAAGAGAGAGACAGAGAGTGCAGAGAGAGAGATAGATAGAGAGAGATAGAGAGATGGAGACAGAGATATATACATATAGAGAGAGAGAGACAGAGAGAGAGAGCAGAGAGAGAGGGGAAGAGAGACAGAGAGTGCAGAGAGAGATAGAGAGAGATGGAGACAGAGATTATATATATAGAGAGAGAGAGATAGACAGAGGGAGAGAGAGAGGAAGTAGGAGAGAGACAGACAGTGCAGAGAGAGAGGAGAAGAGAGAGACAGAGAGTGTAGAGAGAGTGAGATAGAGAGATGGAGAGAGATAGAGACACAGATATATATATATAGAGACAGAGAGATAGAGATAGAGATAGAGAGAGATACAGAGAGAGAGAGAGATACAGAGAGATGGAGACATATATATATATAGAGATAGAGGGAGAGAGAGAGAGAGAAAGAGAGATAGAGAGAGAGAAAGAGAAAGAGAAAGAAAAGCTCCCTCTACTCTGTCCCCCATCAAACACTCCCAGGGACAGGGACAGCACAGGGTTAGATACAGAGTGAAGCTCCCTCTACATTATCCCCCACATCAAACACTCCCAGGGACAGGGACAGCATGGGGTTAGATTGTTTAGCTTGGGATTATTCTCAACATGGACTGGTTAGACCAAAGGGTATGTTTTCCAACCTGTAGGACTCCTGGACTGAGCAGACATTAACCAAGAACTGAAAAGGATGAAAAACCCAAAGATATTTTATCAAGTGTTTCACCTTGCACTCATCAGGACACTACACAAGAATACCAAAGTGAAGGGCAAAGCCATAACTAACACTGCATGAGAGAGCGATAATAAACCGGCAGAAAGCAGTGGAAGAGAAAGCTAGCTAGAAACATGAAAACAGACACCAAGGGTTTCTACATCTTTCTATAAGAAAGCAGTAACTAAAAGTGAGCATTGGAATGCTAGAAAACAAATAAATGGCAAATGCATTGCACAGGCATTGTACAGACAGTAGGTGCAGGAGTAGGCCATTCAGCCCTTCGAGCCAGCACCACCATTCATTATGATCATGGCTGATCATCCACAATCAGTATCCTGTTCCTGCCTTATCCCCTTAACCCTTGATTCCACTATCTTTAAGAGCTCTATCCATCTCTTTCTTGAAAGTATCCAGAGAGTTGGCCTCCACTGCCTTCTGGGGCAGAGCATTCCATATATCCACCACCCTCTGGGTGAAGAAGTGTTTCCTCAACTCTGTTCTAAATGGCCTACCCCTTATTTTTAAACTGTGTCCTCTGGTTCTGCACTCCCCCATCAGCGGAAACATGCTTCCTGCCTCCACAGTGTCCAATCCCTTAATAATCTTATACGTCTCGATCAGATCCCCTCTCATCATTCTGTATCCATCTTCATGGCAGGAGACTTAGAAAAGTCACCAAAGATCACAGGAGATCAAAATATGATGGGGAGGGATAAATGCCCGACAATTACCTTCATTAAGTGCATGGTGCTTGGGAAAACTACTCCTAAGAACTGACAATTCCCTAGGACCGGATGGTCTGTATTCTTGGCTGTTAAAGGAAGTGGCAGGAGAGAGAGAGAGAGAGAGAGAGAGAGGATGCTCTGGTTATAAAATCATGTTGTGTGAATTGTGTACTGACACGGAGAGAGAAATGGCTAACAGGCATGAAATAAAGGGGAGGAATAGAGCGAACTTTTTCTGAGTGACAGCCAATGGCTCGTGGGGGACGGCAGGGCTCGGTGCTTGGGCCCCAGCTAGTCACAACCTATATTCAGACAACAAAACAAAGCCTGATGTCTCCAAGTTTGCAGAGGACTCAAAGCTGGGGGAGCTGAGAGGAAGACGCAGGGATGTTTCGGTGTGGCTCGGACAGTGGGGAAAGCACACAGCGGACACCTGAATCAGTGTGAGATTATCCACTTGTGTGGCAAAAAAAGAGACAGGGAAAGCAGATTATCATCTGAATGGCAACTGGGAACGGGTGAGGTGCGAGGAGGCTTGGGGAATCCCGAACACCTATTGCTGAAGGTAAGCATTGGAGGGGCAGTGGGCAGGTGATTGGGCTACTGGCCTTCATCGCGAGGGGGTTCGGGCTACGGGGGCTGGGACGTACAGGGGCCTTGGTGAGACCACCCCTGGAGCTTTGTGCACAGTTTGGGGTCTCCTTATCTGAGGGAGGATGTTCTGGCGATGGAGGGAGAGCAGCGAATGTTTCCCAGACAGATTCCTGGGATGGCAGGATTGACGTGTGGAGAGAGACCGGATTGGCAAGGACTATATTAACTGGGGTTTAAAAGAATGAGGGAAGTATGTCCTAGAAATCTATAAATTCCAAACAGTTCCAGACAAGGAAACAAAAGAAGGGTGTTCCCAAAGGCAAGAGCCAGGATACAGGTAGGGCTATTTCGGGTTGATTCCAGAAGTGACTTCACCCAGAGAGCGGGGGTCGGGGCGGGGAGGGTGGTGGGTTGCCTGTGGAATTCTCTGCCACAGAAAGCAGTTGAAACGGACACACTCACACACAGAGAGGATAGAGAATTCCGACTCACCATGCCGTGTCCGGATTTGCTGCCCCGGATGATCTCTGGGGCCATGTACTCGATGGTGCCACAGAATGAATAGGTCCTCTCCTTCTGTCAAACAGTGGATCCTCAGTCACCAGCTGGCAGGGGTTTCAGGCCTGGCTTGGCTTTTAGCAAATACACACTCGCACTCACACACAGACACACGCACACACAGACACATGCACACACTTGCACTCACACACAGACACACGCACACACTCGCACTCACATACACACACACAGACACAGACGCACACACACACACTCGCACTCACACACAGACACATGCACACACTCGCACTCACACACACACAGACACACGCACACACACACATACAGACACACGCACACACTCGCATTCACACACACATACAGACACACACACACACTCGCACTCACATACACACACACGCACACACTCGCACTCACACACAGACACATGCAAACACTCGCACTCACTCACACACATACACGCACTCACACAGACACACGCACACACAGACACATGCACACACTTGCACTCACACACAGACACACGCACACACTCGCACTCACATACACACAGACACATGCACACACACACACACACACACTCGCACTCACACACAGACACATGCACACACTCGCACTCACACACACACAGACACACGCACACACACACAAACAGACACACACACACACACACACACACTCGCACTCACACACAGACACATGCACACACACGCACTCACACACACACACACACACACACACACACACTGGCACTCACACACACACTCGCACTCACACAGACACATGCAAACACTCGCACTCACACAGACACATACACACACTCGCACTCACACAGACATACACACACTTGCACTCACACACATACAGACACACACACACTCGCACTCACACACACACACACAGACACATGCACACACTCGCACTCACACACACACACTCGCACACATACAGACACACGCGCACACACACACTCGCGCGCACACTCGCACTCACACACAGACACACGCACACACTCGCACTCACACAGACACATGCAAACACTCGCACTCACACACACACACTCGCACACTGACACACACAAACACACACTCACAAACACGCACTCGCGCACGCACACACACACACTTACAAACACATGCTTGCACGCACACACTTACAAACATGCATGCACACACACACACACACACACATACAGACACACGCACACACTCGCATTCACACACACATACAGACACACACACACACAAACACGCATGCACGTACACACACACACTCACAAACATGCATGCACACACACACACACACTCACAAACACGCATGCACGCACACTCACAAACACGCATGCACGCACACTCACAAACTCACGAACACGCATGCACGCACACACTCACGAACACTCATGCACGCACACAGACACACACACTCACAAACACGCGCACACACACACTCACAAACACGCATGCACGCACACAGACACACACACTCACAAACACGCATGCACGTGCACACACACTCACGAACACGCATGCACACACACACACACTCACAAACATGCATGCACGCACACAGACACACACACTCACGAACACGCATGCACGCGCACACACACACACTCACGAACACGCATGCACGCACACACACACACACTCACGAACATGCATGCACGCACACAGACACACACACTCACGAACACGCGCATGCGTGCACACACAGACACACACACGGACGATCCCCAGATAGCCGTGTCAATTCTAAACAGCTGCCCACATCCCCAGCTCACCCTCCCAAAGTAAAGGATATCATACCCTAATGTCCTGAAAGCAGTGCACCAAATAACTCCCTTCTCCAAGACAATGGCCGAGCCTCACTGAGATTCTCATTGCATTTGGTTTTCCTCCATGTCTGCTACAATAAAATGGTGTTTGTGGCAGCGTGGATTATCAGCACCTAGCCGCAGTCTGCCTCCCATTCCCCCACGAGCTTCCCCTCACCTCACAGTCACATCATAACCACTCACAACATGGAAATACGGGCTGTCACTCCTAGTGACAGTGCTGAGAGCGCGGGCACTGTCGGAGGGTCAGCGCCAAGGGAGCGGGCGCTGTCGGAGGGTCAGCGCCGAGGGAGCGGGCGCTGTCGGAGGGTCAGTGCCGAGGGAGCACCGCGCTGTCGGAGGGTCAGCGCCGAGGGAGCGGGCGCTGTCGGAGGGTCAGCGCCGAGGGAGCGGGCGCTGTCGGAGGGTCAGTGCCGAGGGAGCACCGCGCTGTCGGAGGGTCAGTGCCGAGGGAGCGCTACACTGTCGGAGGGTCAGTGCCGAGGGAGCACCGCGCTGTCGGAGGGTCAATGCTGTGGAAGCGCTACACTGTCGGAGGGTCAGTGCTGAGGGAGCGCTACACTGTCGGAGGGTCAGTGCCAAGGGAGCATCGCGCTGTCGGAGGGTCAGTGCTGAGGGAGCGCTACACTGTCGGAGGGTCAGTGCCGAGGGAGCACCGCGCTGTCGGAGGGTCAGTGCTGAGGGAGCACCGCACTGTTGAAGGGTCAGCGCGCACAGGGAGGGTGTGCAGCACTTTGGGTTAGCCTAAGAGGCTGGAAGTTGTGTTTTGAGATATCTCAGATGCCTATGCCTCTCTCTCTGGTCGCCCCACCCACCTCCACCCCCACCTCAGAGGTCAATAATCAGCTGGTTGACCTCCTGAGCTCCCAGAATCCTTCAGTACAGCTCACCTCATCTGTGAGAAACTCTTTGCTCAGCCCGAAGTCAGTGAGGACCACGTGTCCCTCACTGTCCAGGAGGATGTTCTCCAGTTTAACATCTCTGTACACGATCCCTAACTGCAAGAGGAGAATTCTGTTCAGTTACATCAAAACAGTACTTGTCACTGTATCTTGGTACATGTGACAATAATAAATCAAATTAAATCGATAAAAAAATGTATGCCACAGAGGCGTGCCTTGCAGCCTGGCCAGTCTTTGTTGTCCTAGTCACACCTGTCATTAACACCTATTTAACATCTCTATCACTCCTATATCACTTATTCGCACCCGCTTTGCCTCAAGCTCCGGGTGCCCGCTGTTCCACTTGCTCGTCATCACCCTCTCGCTTGAAAACCTCTGCTTTCCAGCCCTGAGGAGGAGCCAGATGGGGCCCCTTCTCGGCTTCTCTCTCCACAGATCTTACCTGCCCTGCAGAGTTCCTCCATATATTTCTGCTTTTATTTATTGAGGCAAGGGCTTGTGGGGGAAACAGGCCTGAGGCTCCATGATCTTAAACACTCCATTACAGTCACAAGGTGTGGGATCAACCCCGTTTATAGACAGTTCTGACTTAACACAGGCTTCTTCAACACAAATTGGTTTTAATGCAACTGAAGAAATTTCATTAACTTTCCTTCTCTATCTTGGCTACAGCACTGTTCCATCCCTATCTCTTGAAATGTTGCAGTTATTCTGCAATTTTGTTATAACTCGAGACCACATGAGAATGGAAACTTTCCCACGACATCAGAACCGACTGCATTGACATGTTTTTACTTATTTACGGGATTTGGGCATCACTGGCCCAGCATTTATTGCCCCGTCTCCGGTTGCCCCTTGAGAAGGTCGGGGGGGGGGGGAAGCTGCCTTCTTGAGCCGCTGCAGTCCATACGCTGTGGGGTGACCCACAATGCCCCTTAGGGAGAGAATTCCAGGATTCTGACTCAGGGACGCTGAAGGAACGGTGATACATTCCCAAGTCAGGGCCTCGGAGGGGAATGTACAGGGGATGGTGTTCCCATGTTCCTGCTGCCCCTTGTCCTTCTGGATGGAAGTGGCTGGTGGGTTTGAAAGGTGCTGCCTGAGGATCTTTGGTGAGTTTCTGCAGAGAATCTTGTAGATGGTACACACTGCTGCGACTGAGCGTCGGTGGGGGTGGGGAGGGAGTGGGATGTTTGTGGATGTGGTGCCAATCAATCGGGGGCTGCTCTGTCCTGGATGGTGTCGAGCTTCTTGAGTGTTATTGGGGCTGCCCCCATCCAGGGGCAAGTGGGGGGCATTCCATCCCACTCCTGACTTGTGCCTTATAGATGATGGGACGGGCTTTGTGGGGTGGGGGGTGGGAGAGTCAGGAGGGGAGTTACTTGCTGCAGGATTCCCACCCTCTGACCTGCTCTTGTGGCCCCCTGCGTTAATGCGGTGAGTCCAGTTGAGTTTCTGGTCAATGGTAACCCTCAGGATGTTGATAGCAGGGGATTCAGTGATGGGAACACCATTGAATGTCAAGGGGTGGTGGTGAGATTGTCTCTTATTGGTGATGGTCAGAGCCTGGCATTTGCCAATGTTACTGGGCATTTGTCTGAATATCGCCCAGGTTTGGCTGTTCGTGAGCATGAGCTGTTTCAGTGTGTGAGGATTTGTGAATGGAGGTCATCACAGAGCATGAGATAGAGGGTGGGATGTCGATGGACTGGCTCAACATCAGAAGGCCACAGTTTCAAACATACCTTGTGCAGATGCTCCAGGGCAAGAATGATTTCGGCAATGTAGATCTGAACGTCTGCTTCGCTGAAGTGGTCTCGCTGGTACAGGTGGGTGAACAGCTCGCCTCCACTCACATAGTCTGTGCAGAGTGACCGGTCAGCATCACACTTCCTGTAGTTACTGAGCAAAGCTCCCTCTACACTGTCCCCCCCATCAAACACTCTCAGGGACAGCACGGGGTTAGATGCAGAGTAAAGCTCCTTCTGCACTGTCCCAATCAAACACCCCCAGGGACACATGGGGTTAGATACAGAGTAAAGCTCCCTCTGCACTGCCCCCCATCAAACACCCCCCAGGGACAGCACGGGGTTAGATACAGAGCAAAGCTCTCTCTACACTGTCCCCCGTCAAACACCCCCAGGTACAGCACGGGGTTAGATACAGAGCAAAGCTCCCTCTACACTGCCCCCCCATCAAACACCCCCAGGGACAGCATGGGGTTAGATACAGAGCAAAGGTCCCTCTACACTATCTCAATCAAACATGCCCAGGGACAGGGACAACACAGGGTTAGATACAGAGTAAAACTCCCTCTACACTGTCCCCTGTCAAACACTCCCAGCGACAGGGACAGCACGGGGGTAGATACAGAGTAAGACTGTGCCTGTACTGAGCACTGTCCATCTCTTCCTCACTATTTACCCAAAGGCAATCCCATGAACAGCGCAGAAACTCTGAGTTCCCGTCACAATGAGCCGCAGGCCTCCTGGGTCTGTGATCAGACAGGGAGTCCATTCAACCCATCGGCTTTGTGCAATACGAGTCCCATTGCCCCCATGCTGTTTGTGTGTGACTGGGGCACCAGAGGTGGAGGTGTGTTACTTAGCGGTTACTCAGTGAGGATAGGGTCAGGGGGTGTGGGGGGTGTTTTCTGGGGGCGTAGGGAGGAGGCGGAGTGCCTTACCAAGGATGAGGTGAAGTTTGGTGTCGGTCTGGAAGGCGTAGTGCAGCGTGACGAGGAAGGGGCTCTGGCGGATCTGCTCAAGGACCTGCCTCTCTGTCTTGGTGTGCTCCATTGTTTTGGTCTTCTGGATGATGGAAGCTTTCTTCAGCACTTTCATGGCAAAGAGCTTGCCTGTGTCATGGCCACATACCTTCCGCACCAGGAAGACCTTCCCGTAAGCTGGGGGACGGAGACAAAGAGAAAGACATATCATCACACAGAGTAAGAGATGCTCCCTTCAGGTCCTCTCTCTCAGTCACACACACACACACTTCCTGACTATCCCTTTCTCTCTCTCACACACACTCTCCCTGACTATCCTCACTCTCTCTCTCCCTCCTCCCCTCTCTCACACACACACACACACACACACCAACCATCCAACAAGATCTTGGTCGATCTCAATCCCACTCTTCCCCTCCACGGCCGCACACTTCATTGTTTAGGAAGGGTTATGGCGAGGAGGCCAGGAACCTGCGGTTGAAAAACACATCACCCGTGATCAAATGATGAAGCAGACCTGATGGGCTGAATGGCCAAATCCTGCTGTTGTGTCGTAGAGCCATAGAGCGCGCAAACAGACCCTTCGGCCCAACCAGTCCGTGCTGACCATAATCCCAAACTCAACTAGCTCCACCTGCCTGCTCCTGGCTCATATCCCTCCAAATCTTCCCCTATTTGTGTACTTATCCAAATGTCTTTTATACATTGTAATTATACCCATATCCTCATGAAGTCCATTCTGCATGTGTCTGTCTAAAAAGTTTGTCCCTACGTCTGTTTTGAAATCTCTCTCCACACCTTAAAAACGAGTCTCCTCGGCTTGAAATCTGCCATCCTCAGGAAAAACAATCACCATTAACCCTATCTCTAACCTTCTTGATTTTATAAACCTCTATAAAACTCGACCTCCTAAGGTCCAGTGAGAAAAGTCCCAGCCTTTCCTTATTACTCAAACCCTCCACACCCGACAACATCCTGGTAAATCTCTTCTGAATCCTGTCCAGTCATATCCCTCCTATCACTGGGCGACCCAGAACTGGGCACTGCGCGCCAGAAGAGACCTCAACTCAGGGGAGAGATGAGGAATCAGCCACGGGAATCTTTGCAGAACTGTTTTCGATGCAAGTGCAGTCCTCCTGATGTTAGGCGACCGGAACTGGGCACCGGACTCTGGGAGTGGTCCTCCCAACATCCTGCACTGATGCAGCAAGACTTCCCAACTGTAATGGTCCATGTCTCGTGCAAACTAATGCTTCAACAATGTGGCAAAGACACCCAGATCCCTGTGCACCCACAGCGAGCTGTCTCCCTAACTCAGGTCACTCGATCATTCAGCAAAAGGGAAGGCCATTCAGCCCTGCAAGTCTGTGCAAGCTCTTTGACAGATCTCCCGGAGTAAACATATTTCCCACAAACCCCCCGCTGAAAAGTTCATTCTCTTTGAGTCTTGCAGCTTTCTTCTGAGAGGAGTAGCCCTTTATAGAACTGGCTCGGAGTTTGGAGACTGAGGGTAGTGTTGGAGAGACTGGAGAGGCCAGCTAACAGTGCCCACTGCTTTTTGTCATTTATCTTCATATTTGGATGCGAAAGTGGGAGGCACAGTTAGTAAGTTTGCAGATGACAATAAAACTGGAGCTGTGATGGAGAGCGAAGAAGGTTACCTCAGAGTATAATGGGACCTTGATCAGGTGGGACAACGGACTGAGGAGTGGCAGGTAGAGTTAAATTTAGATAAATGTGAGGTGCTGCATTTTGGAAAGGCAAATCAGGGCAGGACTTATACACTTAATGGGAAGGTCCTGGGGAATGTTGCTGAATACCTTGGGGAGCAGGTTCATAGTTCCTTGAAAGTGGAGTTGCAGGTAGACAGGGCGGTGAGGAAGGTGTTCGGTACGCTTGCCTTTATTGGTCAGTGTATTGAGTATAGGGAGTTGGGAGGGTCATGCTGAGGCTATACAGGACATTGGTTAGGGCCACCTTTGGAAAACTGTGTTCAATCCTGGTCTCCTGCTTTAGGAAGGATGTTGTTAAACTTGAGAGGGTTCAGAAAAGATTTACAAGGATGTTGCCAGGGTCAGAGGGTTTGAGCTACAGGGAGGGGCTGAATAGGCTGAGGCCATTTTCCCTGGAGTGTCGGAGGCTGAGGGGAGACCTTATAGACGTTTAGAAAATCATGAGGGGCGTGGATAGGGTGAATAGACAGAGTCTTTTCCCCAGGGCAGGGGAGTCTAAAACTAGAGGGGCACAGGTTGAAGGTGAGAGGGGAAAGATTTAAAAGGGACCCGAGGGGCACTTTTTTTGCACAGAGGGTGGTGCGTGTATGGATCGAGCTGCCAGAGGAAGTGATGGAGGCTGGTACAGTTACAACATTTAAAAGGCACAGGGATGGGTACATGAATAGGAGGGGTTTAGAGGGCCAAATGCTGGCAAATGGGACTAGTTGGCATGAACGAGTTAGACCGAAGGGTCTGATTCCGTGCTGTACATCTCTGTGACTCTATAAATATTGATCCTGGTTCTCTTTTAAAACCAATCACATCAGCATAGGCCTCTTAGATTCAATTCAATCTTCTCACCATTAACAGCAACACCAGCAGGTGCACCATATGGTTAGATACAGAGTAAAGCTCCCTCTACACTGTCCCCCATTAAACACTCCCACATTAGACACAGCACGGGGTTAGATACAGAATAAAGATCCCTCAATGTCACCCATATATATCCTTCCCTTACAAATTTTGAGTAGCTGGACTTTACCTCCTGTCCCCAGGACTTTCAGGAGCTCAAAGTTTTCCATTCCCACTTTTTCTGGGTGTCCCGTTAGGTTTGCTGTGAGGGAGAGAGATCAAACAGACCAAACATTAGGGAGAAACGGGCTTTCAGCAAGTCACTTTCAGACGCTGCAAATATACTGAACCGTGAGGAATAGGTCCTTGCTCCAAACTGGAAGGGGAAGGTATAAACCCCCCCGAACCTCCCCCCCCATTGATCAGATTCCAGTCTGTAACTCCCTCCTGGCGGGGTATCTGTTATTCTGTATATAAAACCCCCCCCGAAGCCCCTTGATCAGATTCCAGTTTGTAACTCCCTCCCGGGGTATCTGTTATTCTGTATATAAACCACCCCGAACCCCTCGATTAGATTCCAGTCTGTAACTCCCTCCCGGGGGTATCTGTTATTCTGTATATAAACCACCCCGAACCCCTCGATTAGATTCCAGTCTGTAACTCACTCCCGGGTATCTGTTATTCTGTATATAAACCCCCCCCCCCGAATGTTTGGATTAGATTCCAGTCTGTAACTCCCTCCCCAGGGGGTATCTGTTAATCTGTATATAAACCCCCTGAACCCCCTCGATTAGATTCCAGTCTGTAACTCCTTCCCGGGTATCTGTTATTCTGTATATAACCCCCCCCCCGAACGTTTGGATCAGATTCCAGTCTGTAACTCCCTCCTGGGGTATCTGTTATTCTGTATACAAACCACCCCAGACCCCTCGATTAGAATCCACTGCTGAAGAATTGCAGGAATGTGTGGAATGGGAGTAAGAGCGATTCAGGGAATTTTTTCTGATAAACAATTGACTATGTTGATCTCTTTTCAGTGAGGATTCTTCTGTGATTTGGAGCAGTATTAAATCTCTGGGGTCCATAAATACTGCCTGAAACAGCTCTGAAACCACTTGAGGATAATTGTGTTCTTGTTTTGAAATGCCAGTCTAGCACTGGGAGAAATGCCAGTAAGTGGCTATATTTATATCAGCAAAGAGGCCCTGTTACTGTCAAGTTAAACAGATAAACCCAGCAGCATTATTCTGGGCCATTTTAACAATTAAACCTTCACACCCAAGCATAAAGAGGAAACACACAGAGGCTGTAAAATGAAATTATCTCTCAGGTACTGTTTTGCCCATCTATCTCAGGAAGCAGGCATTTCCACCTGGACCAGGCCTTATATCCCTGACCAAGCCACATCTCCAGATCCAGACCTCACCCTGTGACCAGGCCTCATGTCCCTGACCAGGCCGCATCTCCAGATCCAGGCCTCACATCCCTGACCAGGCTGCATCTCCAGATCCAGGCCTCACCCTGTGACCAGGCCTCGTGTCCCTGACCAGGCTACATCTCCAGATCCAGGCCTCATCCTGTGACCAGGCCTCATATCCCTGACCAGGCCACCTCTCCAGATCCAGGCCTCACCCTGTGACCAGGCCTCATATCCCCGACCAGGCCACATCTCCAGGTCCAGGCCTCACCTTCAAATCAAGGCCTCATCTCCACATTCAAGTCTCATCCTTTATTCATTCACAGATGAGGGTGTTACTGGTTAAGGCCGGCATTACTGCCCATCCCTAATTGCCCAGAGGGCAGCTAAGAGTCAACCACATTGCTGTGGGTCTGGAGTCACATGTAGACCAGACCACGTAAGGATGGCAGTTTCCTTTCATAAAGGACATTTGTGAGCCTGATGGATTTTTCCGACAATCAACGATGGATTCACGGTCATCATTAGATTGTTAATTCCAGATATTTTATTGAATTCAAATTCCATCATCTGCCGTGGTGGAACTTGAACCTGGTCCCCAGAACATTACCTGCGTCTCTGGATTTGCAGTCAGTGATAATACCACTCGGCCATCACCTCATATTGCAGACCAAGCCAAAATCTTTAGTTCCAGGCCTCACCTCCTGAACCAGGCTGCATTTCCAGATCCTGACCTCATATCCCAACCGTGTAGAGTTGAGTTAATCCTAAATTAAGCTAGTCCCATTTGCCAGCATTTCGTCCATTTTGCCCATTTTGCTCATTCCACAAACACTCGCACCAGCCTCTGTGTGAAAATGTTGCCTCCCACGTCCCTTTTAAATCTTTCCCCTCTCACCTTAAACCTGTGCCCCTCTAGTTTTGGACTCCCCCACCCTGGGGATAAAGACCCTGACACTCACCCTATCCATGCCCCTCATGATTTTATAAACCTCTACAAGGTCACCCCTCAGCCCCTGACGCTCCAGGGAAAATAGCCCCAGCCTCTCCCTGTAGCTCAAACCCTCCAATCCCAGTAACTTCCTTGTAAATCTTTTCTGAACCCTTTCGAGTTTCACAACATCCTTCCTGCAGCTGGAGACCGGAATTGAACACAGTTTTCCAAAGGTGGCCCTAACCAATGTCCTGTATAGCCTCAGCATGACCCTCCCAACTCCCTATACTCAATACACTGACCAATAAAGGCGAGTGTACCGAACACCTTCCTCACCGCCCTGTCTACCTGCAACTCCACTTTCAAGGAACTATGAACCTGCTCCCCAAGGATTTCAGCAACATTCCCCAGGACCTTCCCATTAAGTGTATAAGTCCTGCCCTGATTTGCCTTTCCAAAATGCAGCACCTCACATTTATCTCAATTTAACTCTACCTGCCACTCCTTGGCCCAGTGGTCCATCTAATCAAGATCCTGTTGTACTCTGAGGTAACCTTCTCCGCTGTCCACTCCA
Organism: Stegostoma tigrinum; assembly: GCF_030684315.1. Taxonomy (NCBI): domain Eukaryota; kingdom Metazoa; phylum Chordata; class Chondrichthyes; order Orectolobiformes; family Stegostomatidae; genus Stegostoma; species Stegostoma tigrinum. Next base: position 6,600,512 of record NC_081395.1, on the reverse strand, counting down.
CCTCCAATTTTATTGTCATCTGTAAACGTACTGACTGTACCTCCTAAATTCACATCCAAATCATTTATATAGATGATGAAAAGCAGTGGATCTAGCACCGATCCTTGTGGCATATCGCTGGTCATAGGCCACCAGTCTGAAAAGCAACTACGACCCTCTGTCTCCTACTTTCAAGCCAATTTTGCATCTAAATGGCTAGCTCTGCCTGTATTCCATGTGATATAACCTTGCCAAATGCCTCGCTGAAGTCTATATACACAATGTCCAGACTAAGGCCTCGCCTCCTGAACTAGGCCTCACCTCCTGGACCAGGCCACATACCCCAAACCAGGCCACAATCTCCTGATCCAGATTTCACCCCCTGGCCCAGGCCACATCTCCTGGTTCAAGACTTACTTTCCTGGACTAGGCCTTACATCCCTGGACCAGGCCACATTTCCCAGAGCAGGCTCCAACTCCAGGTCCACGCCTCAGCTCCTGGGGCCAGGCTTCAAAGTTCAGTTCAGGCCTTACCACCAACCAAAATAATCATTGGCATCCCCAATCAGGCCTCCCTTCCTCACCAGGCAGGCTTCAGGTTCTGGACTGACCGTCGTCTCCAGGATCAGGCATCAGCCTCCAGGCCTAGGTCCGCCCTCCAGGAAGGGGCCTCAAAAGCCTGCAAAAGGCTTCAAAACCCAGACCAGGCCTCACCTCTGATGGTAGGCACCACATCCTGGATTCGATTGCACATCCCAGATTAGGTCTCCCAGGCCTCACTGGTTTACAAAGTCTCACCAGGACCTACCTGAAGGCCTCACCTTGTGACCAGGCCTCACCTCCCAGACCATCTCTGGGACCAGGCCTTGATTCCACAGCCTGGCATCAGTCCTAAGACAGAGTTTCACCTCCAGGTCTGGTTCTTAGTACATAGGCAAGGCACCTCCTCTGGCGCAGTAGTCACTACTTTAAGGAACAGAAGTTCAAATCCCACTCCAGCAGTTGTGGAATTGAAATTCAATTTTTTTTTAAATTGAAAAAAACTCTGCCTACCTCTTGAACATCAGGCCAGAAGAACCAAGCCCCAGCACCAGGCCTGCAGTTCATCAACACAACCATGCCTCCCCCTCAACACCAGGTCCAAAGTCCCCATCCAAGCCTCATCTCTGGGTCCAGGCTTCAGATTCTAGATGAGTCCTCCCTCTCGTCTGGCCTCCTAAACTAAGCCTCAGCTCAATTAAGGCATCATCTCTCACTCTGAGCCTCACTTCTATGACAAAGCCTCAGGCTCAGGCCTCACATCCTGCAATAGGCTTCTATTCATCTTCTAAACAGGCCTCATTGCTCGAAACAGGTTTCACTTCCCTAACTAGGCCTTAGCCCCAAGCCTGAAGCCTCATGCCTGCCCTTCACATCCAGGCCTTGCCTTTGGGATTTGGCCTCAAATCCAGGACCAACGCTTACTGTACAACAGGGCTTCACCTCTTGCCTCCACCATCTGACCAATATTGTACCACCAGGAATAACCAGCACACAGCGCCCCCCCCCCCCCCGCCCCCGCCCCCAGGCAGCCTGGGCTTTACTTTCACACATTCAGGGCCTAGCCTCAAGCTGAAGGTCTGGGTGGGTGTGGGGAGGGGCATGAAGCTGAAAGCAAGCTGCCGATGGAGAGCTTGAGGCATGGGGGAGGGAGGTAAGGAGAGAAGGTGGATCGAAAGAGAGGGAATGGTGGAAGGAGTGAACATGTGAGCAAGATGTATGGGGAGAAGGCATATGAGAGGGGGTTGATGGAGGAAGGGAATGTGTGAGGGATGGTGAAGACAGAGACCGAAAAGAAGGAAGAATTCTGTGTAACCCCTCCCAAAAGCTGCAACAGCCCTTGTGCAAATGTTTTCTCAGTGGGATGGCAGATGGGGATAACAAGGGGCCTCAGTGACCCATTGGAACGGAGGGGTCAGGGGGCAAAGGGGAGGAGGTCAAGCTAGACCACAGGGGCACTGCGAGAACTCGGGAATCCCAACTGGAAAGGAACATCATTCATCTGTTGGACACCAAAAGAAAAAAGAATGAGGCGACTTCTTCAAGGGCTCAGGTGATGAGTTCCAGCCCAGCAGGCCATTCCTGATTCCCAAATGGAACTCATACTCAACTAGCTCCACAAGGAGCTTAACGAGTGATTTCCCCTGTGGGCCTTGTACGGGTTATCAAGGGTACCCCAGCGCCACCCAGTGCGAGGAAACTACTACAAGGGTGATGCCCCCCACAGCCGAATAGCAGACATTAGGTTTGAGGAGAGGGATTTCCTCAGGAAATGGCTGATGCCTGGGAAAAGGGTGAAGAGGAGTAGAGGACAAGGAGTGTCACGAAAGAAGGGGAAAGGACAGTCTCTGTAGCTGAGTTTAAAGAGGGGATTTTTAGTCACTGTCAGCATACTGCATGCATCAGCCCTACCTGTGATGCAGGCTCCATTTGCTGTGACTCACAGTTCACCTCAGCCCCACCCAGTCCTTCACAAAGCTCAGGCTGAGTCACAGACACATCAACTCATTCATCGGCCCAGAATGTCCCAAAGGGAATAAAACCCACATCCAGCAGGAACAGGTAGCAACAAGGGGCAGACACAGACAGAAAACAATCACACAATGACAGCACACCGAACGGGCAAACAGACTTAGATACACGTCAAACTCCGAGTGCCGAGGGAGCGGGCACTGTCGGTGGGGCAGCGCTGAGGGAGCGGGCGCTGTCGGAGGGTCAGTGCTGAGGGAGCGGGCGCAGTCGGAGGGTCAGCCCTGAGGGAGCGGGCACTGTCGGAGGGGCAGTGCTGAGGGAGCGGGCACTGTCGGAGAGTCAGCGCTGAGGGAGCGGGCACTGTCAGAGGGTCACCGCCGAGGGAGCGGGCACTGTCAGAGGGTCAGTGCCGAGGGAGCGGGCACTGCCAGAGGGTCAGCGCTGAGGGAGTGGGCACTGTCAGAGGGTCAGTGTTGAGGGAGCGGGCACTGTCAGAGGGTCAGCGCTGAGGGAGCGGGCACTGTCGGAGAGTCAGCGCTGAGGGAGCGGACACTGAGGGTCAGCGCTGAGGGAGCGGGCACAGTCGGAGGGTCAGCACTGAGGGAGCGGGCACTGTCGGAGAGTCAGCGCTGAGGGAGTGGGCACTGTCAGAGGGTCACCGCCGAGGGAGCGGGCACTGCCGGAGGGTCAGTGCCAAGGGAGCGTGGCACTGTCGGAGGGTCAGTGCCGAGGGAGCACAGCACTTTAGGAGGGTCAGTGCCGAGGGTGCGTGGCACTGTCGGAGGGTCAGTGCCGAGGGAGCACGGCACTTTAGGAGGGTCAGTGCCGAGGGAGCGCGGCACTGTCAGAGGGTCAGTGCCGAGGGAGCGCGGCACTTTAGGAGGGTCAGTGCCGAGGGTGCGTGGCACTGTCGGAGGGTCAGTGCCAAGGGAGCGCGGCACTGTCGGAGGGTCAGTGCCGAGGGAGCGCGGCACTTTAGGAGGGTCAGTGCCGAGGGACCGGGCACTGTCGGAGGGTCAGTGCCGAGGGAGCGGGCACTGCCGGAGGGTCAGTGCCGAGGGAGCGGGCGCTGCCGGAGGGTCAGCGCCGAGGGAGTGGGCACTGTCGGGGATGTTGACTTGCAGGATGGATGTAAATGATCGCAGAGATGGTGTTTGGATTCGATGCCTAGCCCACACTCCTGTGCCCCAGGATGTCCAGTCATGACATGTCCTGGATTTGACTCAACCCACACTACAGATGATTCAGTGGGATCTTGCTGTGTGCTGATTCCTCGGGAAGGAGTCAAGGTTGGGCTGTTGGAAAAGCCCCCCCAGTAAAAGTAAGGGAACGCCCTCAATCCAGTAGCTCCCCTCCCCACAGATTGATAACCCAGTGACTCTCAACCATGTACCAAATAGGAATGGCAAAGCCTCTCCCTGAAAAATTAGCAGTGGTTCTCCCTCTGAAACCAACCCTCTGTGGCCCATCCCCAACCACTCAATCTCCAAACCCCCGCCTTCCCCGACTGTTAGCCAGGGCAGTGATGGCTTCCACAGTCGAGATGCCCGCTCAATCGTCGGTGGGATGCGCCCACGCCTTGCCACTGCCCTGGGGCTCCACCTCTACCCAACATCAGGAGGAGGAGACGATCGAGAGCAAGGGAAAGGCTCGATCAACGTAACACTGCCCTTTCGTGACTTTTCACTTGAATTAAGTTAAATCCTGTAAAACCTCCCGCAACGTCAAGCTCACCGTGTTTAAGCTCATGTTTGACGGTGCAGCTGTCCTCCTCTGCGCTGTCGTCCATGATTTATGTCTGGATTGATTTTTAAGAACACTTAAAAAAAAACAGGAAGGGGGCGAAAAATACCAGATTGCGCGATGAGTGTGAGAGACTGAATGCGGACAGTCTCAGTCGCTGAGTGGCAGATCCAGCGCAAGGGAGGCAAAACGGTTTGACAGCATGCCCCAGGGAGGAGGTGCGGAATCGGGAGGAGACGGGGAGGGAGGTTGGGCGAGGCGTGGGAGGACTCCTGGTCAATTTCAGCCTCCCAAGATTGGGGGATTTCTGCTCAGTTTCACCGTGGTAGTGGCTTGGGGGGGGGGGGGGGTGGCTGCCCTCTCAATTTCAAGCCTCGCAGATTCCTGCTGAAGGATACAGTGTTGCCGTTGTCACTAGTCAATTTCAGATACAATGTTGCCACTTCCCAGTGTCCGTTTCAGATACAATGTTGCACGTCTTTTTGTTAATTTCCCCCGTCGATTTCCGACACAATGTTGCCAAGTCTCTCCTGTCGACTTCGGTTGCCCGGTTCCTCGGGTCAGATCGCGTCGCCGGTGTCGGTTTCGGGGGTGGCGAGGGGGCAGACCCCCCCCCCCCAAAAGAAAAACCGGGTTCGCCGAGGCTGATCCTGTCAGTTTCAGTATTCGCTTCCACCTCGCTTTGAGAGGAGGGGACCCGAATTGGTCTCACCCCACCAAAGCAAAAACCCACACGAAATAAAACTTGCGGGGATGTCCGGCAGCGTCACCTCGCCGGCCGCTGGGGATCCTTGCCGCACACTTTTGCAAACTAGCAAACATTTGAGAAAGGGGTGGGGAGGGGGGGGGGTTGTGTATTCTTCTCTCTCGCCTCAAACCCCTGTCGTGCTTCCTCTCTCTGGTTCCAGTCGGTGGTGTAATTTCTCCCCCGCCCCTTCTGTGTGTGTGTGTGTGTGTGTGTGTGTGTGTTTTTGGCGGCTGTCTCTCTCTGAATTCTTCCGGGAAACGTCTAGGGCTGGTTCGGATTACAGAGAGAGAGAGAGAGAGAGAACATGCGAAATACAAAATTGTAACACACACAGACACACAGCTTCTGTACGGAGGCCGCAAGAGATCATATTTCGATGAGTTTCATATTTCAATGGCTCTCTGATGAAGGGTCTAGGCCCGAAACGTCAGCTTTTGTGCTCCTGAGATGCTGCTTGGCCTGCTGTGTTCATCCAGCTTCACACTTTGTTATCTGGGATTCTCCAGCATCTGCAGTTCCCATTATCTCTATCATATTTCAATGACACTTTGCAAAAGGTCTGTAATTACAATTCCCTAAGACTGGGAGGAATTTATTTGGGATCAGAGATGATGGCAACTGCAGATGCTGGAGAATCCGAGATAACAAGTGTGGAGCTGGATGAACACAGCAGGCCCAGCAGCATCTCAGGAGCACAAAAGCTGACGTTTCGGGCCTAGACCCAGAGAGCTCTCTGATGAAGGGTCTAGGCCCGAAACGTCAGCTTTTGTGCTCCTGAGATGCTGCTTGGCCTGCTGTGTTCATCCAGCTCCACACTTTGTTACCAGGAATTTATTTGAATGTGTTTACCAACCGGACCACAGGAAGCAGATGCAAGGAGGGAATGAGACAGAAATTAGCCTGAAACTCTACTCCAGGGAGAACGAAAGAGGCCACTCTGCCCCTCCTCCTCCTCCACTTCAGAGATAATGGGAACTGCAGATGCTGGAGAATCCGAGATAACAAGGTGTGGGGCTGCATGAACAAGCAGCATCTTAGGAGCACAGAAGCTAACGTTTCAGGCCTAGACCCTTCATCACTTTGAGCTACAGTTATAAGTTCTGCCACCCCTCCACCCCCTCCCCGGTCTCCTTGCCATCACGTTCCTGATTATGTTGGGATGGGTTGACCCTGCAGGAACGGTAAATAAAATGCTAAATGTAGTGGTTTGGTGGTTAGCACTGCTGCCTCACAGCCCCAGGCATACAGGTTCGAGTCCACCATCGGGCGACTATCTGTAGGAGGGGTTTGCATATTCTCTGTGTGGGTCCCCTGGATGGGCATATATGAATAGGAAGGGTTTAGAGAGAATAGGAGCCTAGATTAATTTAGGAATTTTAGAACATAGAACATAGAACATTACAGCACAGTACAGGCCCTTCGGCCCTCGATGTTGTGCCGACCTGGCATACCGATCTCAAGCCCATCTAACCTACACTATTCCATGTACGTCCATATGTTTATCCAATGACGCCTTAAATGTACCTAAAGTTGGCGAATCTACTACCGTTGCAGGCAAAGCGTTCCATTCCCTTACTACTCTCTGAGTAAAGAAACTACCTCTGACATCTGTCCTATATCTTTCACCCCTCAATTTAAAGCTATGCCCCCTCGTGCTCGCCGTCACCATCCTAGGAAAAAGGCTCTCCCTATCCACCCTATCTAACCCTCTGATTATTTTATATGTTTCAATTAAGTCACCTCTCAACCTTCTTCTCTCTAATGAAAACAGCCTCAAGTCCCTCAGCCTTTCCTCGTAAGACCTTCCCTCAATACCAGGCAACATCCTAGTAAATCTCCTCTGCACCCTTTCCAAAGCTTCCACATCCTTCTTATAATGACCAGAACCGTACACAATACTCCAAATGCGGCTGCACCAGAGTTTTGTACAGCTGCAGCGTAACCTCTTGGTTCTGGAACTCGATCCCTCTATTAATAAAAGCTAAAACACTGTATGCCTTCTTAACAGCCCTGTCAACCTGGGTGGCAACTTTCAAGGATCTGTGTACATGGTCACTGAGATCTCTCTGCTCATCTACACTACCAAGAATCTTACCATTAGCCCTGTACTTTGCCTTCCGGTTACTCCTACCTCACACTTGTCTGCATTAAACTCCGTTTGCCACCAGTTTTGGCCAGCATGGATGATTTGGATCAAAGAGTCTGGTTCTGTGCTGTATGATTCTATCTGGATTGGCCCATAGGGTACGGGCTGAGTGGATTAGCCATGGGAATTGCGGGGTGATAGGTATAGGGGTTGGATGCTCCTCAGAGGATTGGTGTGGACTTGATGGGCTGAATGGCTTGCTTGTGTGCTGCAGGGATTCTATGTTGAAGTTTGAAGCAAGCAAGCCTTCTGATTTCTTCCGTGAACAATCCTGTCAGGTAGGGCCTCACACACACTGTGAACTCTGTTAAAGACCAGCTACACATGAGAGAATCCCCCTCTCCTTTCCAAAAGATAATTCAACTATTTACAATAACAAGTGAATCTATGACTCACTGTAAGTACAGATTATTTGCTGAATCTCCTGTCTGGTTGTGATGGTGCTTTCCACAATCATCAGTCTCTCATTCCTGCTTGTGACGGCAAAGGTTTGTTTTCATTTATTCAGTCACAGGATGAGGGCGTCGCTGGCCGGGCAACATTTATTGCCCATCCCTAACTGCCCAGAGGACAATTAAGAGTCAGCCACATTGCTGTGGGTCTAGAGTCACACGTAGGCCCAGAACAGGATAAGGATGGCAGTTTCCTTCCCTAAAGGACATGAGTGAACCAGATGGGTTTTTCTGACAATCGACAGTGGATTCATGGCCTCAGTAGATTCCATGTTTCGATTTATTTGATTTATTATTGCCACGTGTTCCTAGATACAGTGAAAAGTTTTGTTTTGCGTGCAGTACAGGCAGATCATTACCATATAAAGTGCATTAGGGTACTAGAACAGAGCAAGAAATACAATGTTATGGCTGCAGGGAAAGTGCACAAACAGTGAAATTAATGTTAAATTTGAAGTTTGAGAGGGTCAGTCAGAAGTCTAATAACAGCAGGGAAGAAGCTGTTCTTGAATCTGTTGGTCTATCTGTTTAAGTTTTTGTAACTTCCGTGTGATGGAAGAGGTTGGAAAAGATCATGAACAGGGTTGGGGGGATCTTCGATGATGTTGGCAGCCTTCTCAAGAGAGTGAGCATTGTAGGTGGAGTCAATGGATGTAGGATAATGAAGTGTGGAGCTGGATGAACACAGCAAGCCAAGCAGCATCAGAGGAGCAGGAAGGCTGACGTTTCGGGTCTCCTTGTGGTCCTGGGCAGAGCAGTTGCTGGACCAAGCCTTGATGCACCCAGATAGAATGCTTTCTAGAGTGCATCAGTAAAAAGCTGGCAAGAGCCTTTCAAAACTGCTGAATTTCCTTAGCCTCCTGGGGGAGTAGAGCTGTTGTTGTGTTCTCTTGACTGTACTGTCAATGTCCTGATTCAGTTGGTGCACGAGCTTCTCTTTGGATAGATGACCCATAGCTTGTGGGTCATCCTGTTAACTTTCAAATCCATGGCAGGGTTTGAACTTGGGTCCCCAGGACTTTAGCTCTGTCCAGCGATAATACCATGAGGCAAAACTTCTCACTTTGCTCACTCTTATTTGGGCTCTGGTTACTCTCTTAGGATTTTCCTTCCGGCTGCATTACAGCCAATTCTTGCTCCCCAATAGCTATTGACTGATCTTATTCCTTGAGTGGTTCAAGCCTTCTAAGTATTTACTATTTGTTCCTCAAGTGAGTCTTCTGGTTTCATACCCTGGCTCCTTCATGTTCCATCAGTTTTAGCCTTCTGGTGGATTCTCCCCTTCGCAAAATGCTCTGCTAATCTCCAGCTTCTCTAACCTTTTTTGCTTCATTTTGCTTTTTGGTTATTGATGAAGAAGCTGTATGGCATGCTTGGCTTTATTGGTTGGGGCATTGAGTATTAGAGTCAGGATAACAAGGTGTCAAGCTGGATGAACACAGCAGGCCAAGCAGCATCAGAGGAGCAAGAAGGCTGGCAAGTCAGGCCCAGACCCTTCCTCAGAAATCTAGGGTCGAGGTCCGAAACATCAGTTTCCCTGCTCCTCTGATGCTGCTTGGCCTGCTGCATTCATCCAGCTCCACACCTTGTTATCTCAGATTCTCCAGCATCTGCAGTTCCTACTGTCTCTGCAACAAGAGTCAGGATGTCATGTTACAGCTTGAAAAGACTTTGGTGAGGCCACACTGAGAGTACGGCACCCAATTCTGGTTGCCACATTACAGGAAGGATGTGGGGGCTTTGGGGAGAGGGTGCAGAAGGGGTTTACCAGGATGCTGCCTGGATTAGAGGGTGTGAGTTATAAGAGAGAGGCTGGGAAAACTCGAGTTGCTTTCTCTGGAGCAGCAGAGGCCAAGGGGAGATTTGATAGAGTCTGTAAAACTATGAGATGCATAGATAGGGTTGACGATCAGAATATTTTACCCAGAGTTGAGATATCTAATACTAGGGGGTATGCATTTAAGGTGAGGGGTGGAAGTTCAAAGGAGATGTGAGGGGTATTTTTTTTACACAGAGAGTTGTAGGAGTCTGCGACGGGCGGTGGTGGAGGCAGTTAAGGGCATTTCAGGAACTTTTAGTTAAGCATAGGAATGTGCAAGAAATGGAGCGATAGGAACCAAGGGTAGGCAGAAGGAATTAGTTTAATTTGGCATCTTATTTGACACAACATATGAAGAGAGGTTGAGTGGATTAGGATTATTTTCATTAGAAAGACGGAGATTGAGGGGGGACCTGATTGAGGTCTACAAAATCACGAGGGGTATAGACAGGGTGGATAGCAAGAAGCTTCTTCCCCCAGAGTGGGGACTCAATTACTAGGGGTCATGAGTTCAAAGTGAGAGGAGGAAAGTGTAAGGGAGATATGCGTGGAAAGTTCTTTACACAGAGGGTGGTGGGTGCCTGGAACATGTTGCCAGCGGAGGTGTTAGAGGTGGGCACGACAGAGTCATTTTAAGATATATCTAGACAGATACATGAATGGGCAGGGAGCAGAGGGATACAGATCGTTGGAAAATAGGTGAGATAACGAAGTGTAGAGCTGGATGAAAACAGCAGGCCAAGCAGCGTCTTAGGAGCAGAAAAGCTGATGCCTCGGGCCTAGATCCTTCATCAGAAATGCTCGAAATGTCTGCTCCTAAGATGCTGCTTGGCCTGCTGTGTTCATCCAGTTCTACACCTCGTTATCTCGGATGCTCCAGCATCTGCAGTTCCTATTATTTCTCTTGGAAAATAGGCAACAGGTTTAGACAGAGGATCTGGATCGACACAGGCTTGGCGGGCCGAAGGGCCTGTTCCTGTGCTGTCATTTTTTTGGTTCTTTGTTCTAATGTAGTGGGCTGAAAGGCCCATTCCTGTGCTGTGCAGTTCTATATTCCTTTCCTGTTTGAGTTGATAGACATTTGTTTCTGAAAGTTGTTCTGGTGTGTCATCTGTGTTGTGAATTGTACATCTGTTCGCTGTGCGTCTGCATGTATTAAACTCAAGTCGATGCATCTACAGCTGTTCCTGCTGAACCTGATTCAGTTGGTGCGTGAGTTTCTCTTTGGATAGGTGACACACAGCTTGTGGGTCATCCTGCTAACTTTCTTTCACTTTCAATTCTTTGTTCACCTTTGTGAGCTGAGCAGAAATGTCCCTGAAAGATTTAACCACCTCGGATTTAGAAATTCTTTGCCAACATGAACTTCCAGTTCTGAGGAAGGGTCATTGGACCTGAAACGTTAACTCTTGTCCTTATTCTTCACAGATGCTGCCAGACCTGCTGACCTTTTCCAGCAACTTCTGTTTTTGTTCATGAACTTGCGTTTGTCTCTTCATAAAAGAGAGCTGAGTCCTTCAGTTCAGACAAAAGTGCTCTGTTCAAAAATGTCTCTTGAATGTTACAGTTTTTTTCTGATGACTGACTGTTCCCATGCATTGTGACCAGCGCAGAGTCAAGGTACATCAGCTATTACAGATGCAGCAGGGTCTACAATGCAGAATTTTCATAGATTCCCTGCAGTGTGGGTGCATTGAGCCTACACTGACCCTGCATAGGATCCCATGCATCCTATCCCTGTGTTTCCCACGGATAATCTACTGAGCCTGTGCATTCTTGGACGCTATGGGGCAATTTAGCACGGCCAGTCCACCCTAACCCGCACATCTTTGGACTGTGGGAGGAAAGCCATGCAGATGCAAAGAGAATGTGCAAACACTACACAGACTGTAAGATAACAGTGCTAACCACTGAGCCATCGTGTTTTACACATTCATACCAGAATATTGGCATTGCTGGCTAGGCCCAGTATTTATTGCTCATCCCTAATTGCCCAGAAAGTGTCAACCACTTTGCTGTGGGTCTGGAGTCACACGTAGGCCCAGACTAGGTAAGGATGGCAGTTTCTTCCCTAAAGGACATAGGGTCTTTCCAACAATGGGTCCATTGTCATTGTTAGACCCTTAATTCCAGATTATTTTCCTCGAACTCAAATTTCACCAATGGTGACAGCAGAACTTGAACTCATGTTATCCAGAGCGTTAGCCAAGTCTGAAACAAACAGGAACAGAAATTGCTGGAGAAACTCTGGCAACACCTGTAGAGAGAGAAGTGGAGCTAATGCTTCAAGTGCAGTGACTTTTTGTCAGAGCTGATGGTGGCTAGGACAAGGGTGGTACTTAGGCTGGTGAAGGACGGCGGGGGGCGGTGGTGAGAGTTGACGGCTAGGTGGAGATGCCTGTGATAGAGAAAGGCATACAAAGGGATTGTCGACGGTGAGCCCCAATGTGGATCCGATGTTGGACTGGGGCAGACAGTGTCAGAGGTCATCAGGTTAGCGTCCAATAGGTTTATTTGAAATCGCGAGCTTTCATAGTGCTGCCCCTTCGCCAAGTGCAGGACCGGGGATGACGAGAAGGTGATAAAGAGGGCTAGGAGCGGGTGAAAATGGGTCAGCAAAAGCAGCCCATATTGGGTCTGGGCCATGTGACGGAATGTAAAGGAAGCGGAAGAATATGGTCAGGCCATAAAATTATTGAACTCAAGTGTTCAGACCTGAAAGTCTGCAGGGACCCCCAGAGCGCTGCAGCTGGTCTGAGACAGAGATATTGGCCGGGAAACACCATGAGGTGTTGAAGTGGCAGGCAACTGGAAGGCCAGGATCACTGGGTAGGGGGGGTGGTCAAGGGCCTGGAAATGTTAGCTCTGTTTTCTCTAGGCGCAGATGTTGCCAGCTGTGCTGCAGACCCGCAGTTTCCTCAGAGTGAGTGTCACTTCATGTGCCGATATCATGGCAGGATATATGGGGTTTCTTTTACTGTAGCTTAAAGATGGATCCTGTGCCCAGTCTGTTTGGGTCTTTGCATAAATTTTCTGACACATGCCTTGCAAAACTGCTTTAAAACCCTAGCATTTCCTTAGCACAGGCAGAAAATCGTGCCCTCCAGTGCCTATCTTTATTTCAGAATGATTGGAGCATAGCTATCTCGATTCAGAACTGGCTCGAAGGTCGGAGACGGAGGGCGGTTGCTTTTCAGACTGGTGGCCCCGGTGTGCCACAGGGATCAGTGCTGGGTCCACTGCTTTTCATCATTTATATAAATGATTTGGTCGTGAACAAAGGAGGTATGGTTAGTAAGTTTGCAGATGACAATAACATTGGAGGTTGTAGTGGGCAGTGAAGAAGTTCACCTCAGAGTATAACAGGACCTTGATCAGATGGGCCAATGGGCTGAGGAGTGGCAGATGGATACCCAAGACTGAGACAGATTATTAAACAGTAGAAGAGTTAAGAATATGTGGGGGGAGAGAGGCTGGAAAGTGTAGATGATCTCATTGAATGGCAGAGCAGATCCAATGGGCTATGATCTTATGGCCTAGTATTCATGTTGACTGCAGACTCGCCCCAGAGCCAGGGAGTCGGGCTCCCCCTGTGTAGGGCAAGCTGTGATTGGGTGCTATTTGGATATCCATGGAGTATTGGTACAAGGCACGACACAGTAGGGACAGGGTGCTCTCTGAAGAAAATGAGTTTTAATTCCGCTTTTATTTTATATATTACACCAAATCCCAAATAACATTAGCCTCCGATTTCACATTCGCAAATTCTGCGTCAGCCCCTGGATCTCCCCAAACCTCCAAGCCCCTCTAATTCCCACCACTTAAGACAGCCACCTCTTCCCTGCTGCCCCCCCAACCCGATTCCCATTGCTTCATCACGAGGTGGAGGGGGCAGCAGGCCTTCAGCCGTCAGGGTCCTGAGCTCAGCACTCCCCTCCCTAATCCTTTCCACCCCGAATTCCTTCTCTCCTACCCTCCCTAGCGCACTCCCTCTCTCAATTTCTTATGTGCTCCCCACACCACTACCTCTGTCTTCTTCTCTCCCTAATCCTCTCCCCCTCTCGCCTTCCCTCTCTCTCATTCTCTGCCTAAATGTGTCCATCTTGCTCTGTCTCTCTCCCTACACCTCCCTCCCTCCTTCCCTCTCTTTCCCTCGCTGAACCTCTTCACCTCTCTCCTCCTGTAAGATGCTCCATCAGACTGTCCTCTCTGCCTGAACTCGGGGGCCTGTCTCTCAAGTTGACTGTTACTTCCAGACTTGCAGGCAGTCCATACTCTCTCCCCCTCTCTCCTTCCCTCCCTAACCCCACCACTCTCTCTCCCCGCCTCCATAACCCCACCACTCTCTCCCCCGTCTCTCCTTCCCTCCCGAACCCCACCTCTCTCTCCCCCCCGCCTTCCCTCCCGAACCCCACCTCTCTCTCCCCCCCGCCTTCCCTCCCGAACCCCACCTCTCTCTCCCCCCCGCCTTCCCTCCCGAACCCCACCTCTCTCTCCCCTCCCTCTCCTCCCCTCCCTAACCCCACCTCCTCTCCCCCTCTCCCCTTCCCTCCCCTACCCCACCTCTCTCTCCCCCTCTCTTTTTCCCTCCCTAACCCCACCTCTCTCTCCCCCCCTCTCCTTCCCTCCCGAACCCCACCTCTCTCTACCCCCCTCTCCTTCCCTCCCTAACCCCACCTCTCTCTCCCCCTCTCCCCTTCCCTCCCCTACCCCACCTCTCTCTCCCCCACCCCACCTCTCTCTCCCCCTCTCTTTTCCCTCCCTAACCCCACCTCTCTCTCCCCCCCTCTCCTTCCCTCCCTAACCCCACCTCTCTCCCCCCCTCTCCTTCCCTCCCTAACCCCACCTCTCTCTCCCCCCCCCTCCTTCCCTCCCTAACCCCACCTCTCTCTCCCCCCCCTCCTTCCCTCCCTAACCCCACCTCTCTCTCCCTCCTCTCTCCTTCTCTCCCTAGCCCCACCTTTCTCCCCTCCCCCTCGCTTGAGTCCACGCTCAAACCCAGCTGGGGGTGAGGATGGAGTGGGGGGGCAGTGTTTGATACGCCGGCGCGGATTCTGTCATTTTCTTCAATGGACTGAACCCCCAAAACTCCATCAAAAAATTACCCAAGGCAATGTGGGCTTTGCTGTTGTTTGCTGGCATCTAGCACCCATCACGAATCCTGAGATATAATAATGAGTCGGGTCACTGGAAGAGGGTGCCAATGGTTGGCACCTGAAATCGCATCATTTTTCAGGGGCCTGCAATTCAACTACAAGGAGCATCACACCCTGGCTACAACCCCACTACACAGGGGAGGCGTAGGGGGAAGGGTGGGGGGGGGTGTTGGGGAGTGGTTTTGCTGAATTAAATGTGATGGGAGGGAGCTGATCGGAATATTGAAACCGCACTTTGCCTCCCACCTTCCTCTCAACACCGCCCTCCACCCTCAAAACTGCCCCACTCAGTTTGCAGACGGTGGGGTCGGAGTTGACTCCATCGTCTCCTGAAGGCAGGGTGTCTCTCAGCGATCGACCTGCTCCAACGCCTCCCAAACCCCCCACCCACACCAAAGTCTCTCTGCGGCTCCCTGTTTCTCTGTTACTGACTGCGTTTTCATTATTGGCCCATATTTCTGTCCAAAATGGCGCTCCCAGGGGATAGCTCAGGATCAGGGTTGGAAGTCTCAGAGCTTCTGGGGCCCAGGTCCCTTTAAAATTGTCACTCCACTGGACCCAGTGCTTTTCACTCTCCTGCATTACTGTCCCTGAAGTTTTTAATGCTGTTTCTCCACTGGCCCTGGGTCCCTTTAAGACTGTCGCCGTACCGGCCCTGGCCCCTTTAAGACCGTCGCCGTACCGGCCCTGGCCCCTTTAAGACTGCTGATCCTCACGGTTTCTCTTCCTCTGCCCCAAACACCCCAGCCCCTCCCAATGATAAATACCCCTTCGCAACCCCTCCCCCCACCGACTGCCCGGAAGATGCACCCCCTGCTATCTCCTGCCCACCCAGCCACCACTTCGCTTTGGCCAGCTGATCGACTGTGGAGTGCGTCACACTCCACCACCCAACCTCTCATTGTCCAACCTTCAGAAGGGTAGATCCATCATCTGTGGCAGGCCCCTACCCCCAGACCCCTTCAGGAGGGCAGTAGCAGGTCACTGTGTCACACTTTCACACCCCAACCATTCCCAAACACCCTCCCCACAACCCACATCCCGTCATAAAACACCGCCCCCCCCCCCCCCCCACTCCCTGGGACGCCGACAGCTTGGAGAGTGGGGAGCAGGGCGGCTATAATCCTGGGAGGTGGCAGTGGATGAGTGGGGAAGTTGCTGTCAGCTGAAGCCAACTCTGAAAGGGTTAAAGGAGCAAGGCCGAGAGCAGGATGGAGAAGTGAGACCCAGCTCAGTGCACGGAGCTTGCAGGACCTGTGGTTAAAAAGTGAGATGTCACTTCAAACACATGAAAACCGCAGGGGGAACGTTCAGCACACACTCACACACACTCTCACACACTCACTCACACTCTCAGACACACACACACACACTCTCAGACTCTCACACACACACACACTCTCACACACTCTCACACACTCACTCAGACACACTCAGACACACTCAGACACACTCAGACACACACACACTCTCACACACTCTCAGACACACACACACACAGACACACACTCTCACACAGACACACACTCTCACACACACACTCACAAACGCACACAAACGCACACATATGCGCACAGACACACACACACAGTAACACACGCACACAGACACTCACACAGACACACAGTGACACACACTCTCACACACACACACGCACACACACAGACACACACACAGACACACACACAGACACACACACACAAACGCACACACAAACGCACACACAAACGCACACACATGCGCACAGACACACACACACGGTAACCACAAGCACACAGTAACACACACAGACACACAGTGACACACACACAGTGACACACACACACAGTGACACACACACACAGAATGACTCAAACAGTCAAATACGCTAACCTCCATGCCCCACCCCTCACCACTGCAAGGCTGCGCATTCACCACAGTATAGAATGGGCCCAGCTATTTGGCTAAGGAAGGCACCGCGAGACAAGTCCAAAGGCTTCAAACCCAGCATTTTAGGTTAGATACAAAATAGCTGCACCCACACTGTCCCCCATCATACACTCCCACAGGAACAGCACGGGGTTAGATACAGAGTAAAGCTCCCTCTACACTGTTCCCCATCAAACACTCCCAGGGACAGGGACAGCATGGGGTTAGATACAGAGTAAAGCTCCCTCTACACTGTCCCCCATCAAACACTCCCAGGACAGGGGCAGCATGGGGTTAGATACAGAGTGAAGCTCCCTCTACACTGTCCCCCATCAAACACTCCCAGGGACAGGGACAGCACAGGGTTAGATACAGAGTAAAGCTCCCTCTACACTGTCCCCCACTACTTGTCTCTCTGTAACCAGACAGCAGCTGTGTGGTGTGGTCAGGCTGTAGCTAAGTTTATTTCGTTCTAAGTTTGGGACTGTAAAGCAGCGTGGGAGGGCTGAGATAACAAGGTGTGGAGCTGGATGGACACAGCAGGCCCAGCAGCATCAGAGGAGCAGGAAAGCTGACGTTTCGGGCCGAGACCCTTGAGCTGGGGGTTGGTTGTGGATCTACATGGAGTGCAAACTGGGTTCTGGTTCCTGAGTGATCGTGTGTGACCAGGATCTAGGTTTCCAAGGGAGGCCATACTGTTTTTTAAGAACAGAAAACAAGTGAGGGAAGTCCCAGGGACAGGATGGGGAGCTGTGTGGTCAATTACTTCCTCCTTAACCCTGATCACCCAGCACAGCTCAGGGGAGATCACAGCAATGGGTACTGTGCTCAGAGAGAGTTCATAACTCCACTGAGGATACAGCACCGCAGGATCAGTGAGAGGGAGGGATAAAGAGGGCAGGAGCAGAGATTCACAGGGAGGGAGAGACAGCCCAGAGACTGAGAGAGAAATCTCACACAGAGATAGAGATAGAGAGTGACAGACCCCAGAGACAGAGAGAGAGAGAGAGAGCCCAGAGACTGAGAGAGAGATCTCACACAGAGATAGAGATAGAGTGACAGACCCCAGAGACAGAGAGAGAGAGAGAGAGAGAGATCATAGAAAGGGAGAGACAGAGAGCCCAGAGACAGAGCAGAGAGAGAAAGAGAGTCCAGAGAAAGAGAGACAGAAAGAGCCCAGTAAAGGAGGCAGCCGAGAAGCAGAGAGAGAGAGAAAGCAAGAGACACAGGGAGAGACAACAGAGAGGCAAACCGCTCAGAGAAAGGCAGACAGAGAGAGATGGAGACGAAGAGACAGAGAAGATGCAGAGATAAACAAGGACAGAGAAGATCAGAGAGAAGGTCACAGAGACAGAGCGAGAAAGAGAAAGGGAAGAGAGTCTCAGACACTGAGAGAAAGACAGATATACAGTACGTAGGGCAGAGAGGCCAAAGTATCAGGGGAGGGAATCAGATTGGGAGGGTGTGGGAGAGGGGGAGAGGCAGGAAGAGAGCCAGGGAGGGTGCGGGAGAGGGGGAGAGGCAGGAAGAGAGCCAGGGAGGGTGCGGGAGAGGGGGAGAGGCAGGAAGAGAGCCAGGGAGGGTGCGGGAGAGGGGGAGAGGCAGGAAGAGAGCCAGGGAGGGTGCGGGAGAGGGGGAGAGGCAGGAAGAGAGCCAGGGAGGGTGCGGGAGAGGGGGAGAGGCAGGAAGAGAGCCAGGGAGGGTGCGGGAGAGGGGGAGAGGCAGGAAGAGAGCCAGGGAGGGTGCGGGAGAGTGGGAGAGGCAGGAAGAGAGCCAGGGAGGGTGCGGGAGAGGGGGAGAGGCAGGAAGAGAGCCAGGGAGGGTGCGGGAGAGGGGGAGAGGCAGGAAGAGAGCCAGGGAGGGTGCGGGAGAGGGGGAGAGGCAGGAAGAGAGCCAGGAGGGTGCGGGAGAGGGGGAGAGGCAGGAAGAGAGCCAGGGAGGGTGCGGGAGAGGGGGAGAGACAGGAAGAGAGGCAGGGAGGGTGCGGGAGAGGGGCAGAGGCAGGAAGAGAGCCGGGGGGGGGGGTGTGGGAGAGGGGGAGAGGCAGGAAGAGAGCCGGGCAGGATGCGGGGGAGGGGGAGAGACAGGAAGAGAGCCAGGGAGGGTGCGGGAGAGGGGGAGAGACAGGAAGAGAGCCGGGGGGGGGGGGTGCGGGGGAGGGGGAGAGACAGGAAGAGAGCCAGGGAGGGTGCGGGAGAGGGGGAGAGGCAGGAAGAGAGCCGGGCAGGGTGCGGGGGAGGGGGAGAGACAGGAAGAGAGCCCGGGGGGGGGAGTTGTGGGAGAGGGGGAGAGGCAGGAAGAGAGCCAGGCAGGGTGCGGGGGAGGGGAGAGACAGGAAGAGAGCCGGGGGGGCGGGGTGTGGGAGAGGGGGAGAGGCAGGAAGAGAGCCGGGGGAGGGGTGTGGGAGAGGGGGAGAGACAGGAAGAGAGCCAGGGAGGGTGCGGGAGAGGGGGAGAGGCAGGAAGAGAGCCAGGCAAGGGTGCGGGGGAGGGGGAGAGACAGGAAGAGAGCCAGGGAGGGTGTGGGAGAGGGGGAGAGACAGGAAGAGAGCCAGGGAGGGTGCGGGAGAGGGGGAGAGGCAGGAAGAGAGCCAGGGAGGGTGCGGGAGAGGGGGAGAGACAGGAAGAGAGCCAGGGAGGGTGCGGGAGAGGGGGAGAGGCAGGAAGAGAGCCGGGCAGGATGCGGGGGAGGGGGAGAGACAGGAAGAGAGCCAGGGAGGGTGCGGGAGAGGGGGAGAGACAGGAAGAGAGCCGGGGGGGGGTGCGGGGGAGGGGGAGAGACAGGAAGAGAGCAGGGAGGGTGCGGGAGAGGGGGAGAGACAGGAAGAGAGCCAGGGAGGGTGCGGGAGAGGGGGAGAGGCAGGAAGAGAGCCAGGGAGGGTGCAGGAGAGGGGGAGAGGCAGGAAGAGAGCCAGGGAGGGTGCGGGAGAGGGGGAGAGACAGGAAGAGAGCCAGGGAGGGGTGCGGGAGAGGGGGAGAGGCAGGAAGAGAGCCGGGGGGGGGGGGCGGGGGCTGCGGGAGAGGGGCAGGCATGGGAGCAAGTTCGAGAAAGACAGGGTAGAAAGTGGGAGTGGGGGAGCAAGAAGAGGGGGAAGAGAAGGACGGAGTGACAGGGGAGGGCGGGGAGGAGGAATGTTTATTCCAAAACGAATCTGCTCAGAGATTCTTCAACCATGGAGCGGCACAGCACCACTAGTGGTAGCACAGTGCAACTACAGCGTGACATGTTTACGCAGTAAGACTCCATTGAAGATGGAGACAGAGACGGGGGGGGAATCATCTGCAGACCTGGGCTCGTGTGTAAATTGGACATGGATTGCACGTGCCTTCTGGAAAACTCCGCCCACCCCCCTCCCCCCCACCCCCGAGTGCCTGATGGGGCAAAGCGACAAAGAGAAAAGGCAGGGAACCTTCGTTTCTGTCATCGGCCGCGTTCCCAGCCTCTCGATGTTTGCTCTGGGAATCTTGGCTCGCCTCGGAATTCTTGGAAGCTTCTGGAAGTCAAAAGGACTGAGCGTTAGTTGACATTTTCCCCACCCCCACCTCTCAATTTGGTCTTGCCCTTAGCAAGACACCAATCCCAGTTCCACATGGAACTGAGGCCATTCAGCACCTTCCTGTGCTCGCTCATCTGTCTCCTACCTTTGACTGAAGGGCCTGGCTCTGGGAGCCTACGCCAAGGGAGACAGCCCTTTGTGGAATACACCTCCTGGGGATGCCAGGATAATTACTGGGGGTGGAGGATGGCAGGAAGGATTGAGGGAGACGGAGCAGGACAGAGCTGCATCACCAGGCCTGGATTGGGGCCTCTCTGAGGCCGGATCCTCTTTGGGAGTTTGGCCAACGGAGGGGGACGTGTCTCGATTTGCACGTGTTCCAATCCAAACTGTTAGGCATCAGAGGCGAAAGGACTTGCTGTAAGATGCGGGCCATTCGGCCCACCTGTTCCACCATTCAATGAGATCGTGGCTGATCTGATCATCCTCGACTCCACTTTCCAGCCTCTTCCCCCCGCAACCCCTGGATTCCTCATGAATAAAAATCCATCTCTCTCGGTCTCGAGCATCCCTAAAAACCCAGCCTTGACAGCCCTCCGCGGCGAAGAGTTGCAATCCTATCTGAGAGATGAAATTCCTCCTCATCCCTGCTTTCCGTGGGCAACCCCTTACGCTGAGACGATGCCCCGCTGGTCTCAGAAAGAGAAACACGGTCTTCCCGCATCTCCCTTCAGATGTCCTCTAAGAATCCCCAGTCCTTCCATCTCAAGGCTGGTAACCCATAGCAACAAGACTGAGGCCTGTGGCCCAGACTTCCTCTGAGAGACCCTCTCGATTCCCCAGCGTCTCCCTTCAGGCCTCCCAGTGGTTTCATTTCACATTGTTTGTGATCATTCGGCCCTTTTGAGTGCATGCCCCCCCCCCCCCCCTCCTTGCGCCAAGGCCCCGCCACCCCCCAACAACATCCACCATGTCTGCCCTCTGTCCCCCTCCCCGACAATAACGTCACATCTCCTGCCCTCGGGTCACGCATACACTCAGGTCAACGCCATCTCCCTAGCCCTGACCTCCTCAAAATCCCTGTCCTCCATACTCCCTGAGAAACTATGGGCGGACCATTCCGTCCTTGACACCTGTTCCACATTCTACGGGATCGCGGCTGTTCCTCAATCTCAACAATATGGTGGAGGTGATTCTGAAGGATAGGATTTGGATGTATTTGGAGAGGTGAGGAATGATTAGGGATAGACAGCATGGTTTTGTGGGAGGGAAATCACCTCTCACAAACTTGATCTGAGTTTTCTGAGTAAGTACGAAGAGGATCGATGAGAGCAGAGCAGTAGATGTTGTTTACCCGGACTTTACTGAAGCTTTTAACAAGGTTCTGCGTGGGAGGTGAATCAGTAATGTTAGCTCACATGGGATTCTGGGAGAGTTTGACAATTAGATACTAAATTGGCTCAAAGAGGAGACTGAGAGTGATGGTGGAGGGTTATTTTTCAGACTGGAGGCCTGTGACCAGCGGTGTGCCACAGGGATTGGTGCTGAGTCCTCTCTTGTTTGTCATTTATATAAACGGTTCCGATGAGAATATAGAAGGCATGGTCAGTAAGTTTCCAGGTGACACCAAGATTGACAATAGACCATAGGTGCAGGAGTAGGCCATTCGGCCCTTCGAGCCAGCTCAACCATTCATTATGATCACGGCTGATCATCCACGATCAGCATCCTGTTCCTGCCTTATCCCCATAACCCTTGATTCCACTATCTTTAATTGGTCGTATAGTGGACGGTGAAGAAGGTTATCTGAGATTACAAAGAGATCTTGATCCGTTGGGTCAATGGGCTGAGGAGCAGCAGATGGAGTTTAATTTGGATAAATGTGAGGTTGCATTTTGGTAAAACAAATAAGGTCAGGATTTATACAAATAATGTTAGGGCCCTGGGCAGTGTGGTGGAACAGAGGGACCTGGGGGTTCAGGTACATAGTTCTTTGGAGTTTGCGTCACAAATAGGCGGAGGGGGTGGGGGTTTAAGAATTCGTTTAGCGCGCTTGCCTTCATTGTTCAGACCTTTGAGTGTAGGAGCTGGGGCGTTATGTTGAGGTTGTACAGGAGATGGGTGAGGCCTCCCCTGGAGCTCTGTGCCCAGTTCTGGTGCGCTGTTATAGAAAGGATATTATGAACCCTAGAGACCCCACTCCTGTCTCTTACCCCGAGGCTTGGTGCCCCCTGGTCCTGGATTCCCCAGGGTAGGGGAAACATATTTCCGACATCGTGTCATTCCAGTCCCGCTACACATTTGTCTGCTTCAATCAGAATTCCACCCCCTCTCATTCTTCCAAACTCTAGAGAATCCAGGCTCAGTCGAACCAATCATTCCTCATGGGACAATCCCAACATCCATGGGCCAAACCCTCTATCTCCTCCCTTAGGTCGGGAGACCGGAGCAAACCCGTCGCTCCAGATGTGTTCGGAACTAGGCCCCTGCAGGAAGGAATTCCCGCGTCTGAACTCAAACAGATCCGAGTGCAAGATCCTGTAAGGAAAGGGGAGTTGATTACCTTTGGAATCCAGTGCGGGATCACTGTCTTGGCTGACAGTGCTACTGCAGCTCGGAGTTGAGTCTGCCTCCTCGTCCTCCTCTTCCTCGCTTTCCGTAGGGAACCAGCCCACCCGACGCTGGCGGAATCTCTGCCGAGGGTTCTCCGAGCTGTAGATCCTGGAGCTCAGCTTCCGGCGGTGTCTCAGCTGGACTTTCCCGTCCACGTAGGAGGCATCGGCCTGCGTGGACCGGGGCTCCCGGCTCAGAGTGTCCGAGGGACCTGGACGTCACCAAACCAGGCAGGATCAGCAAGGCCACTCAGCCTGTCTGTGTCCACCCAACCCCCCCCCCCCCACCACTGAAGGCCCTGACTCTACACCCAACCCCCCCCCACACTGAAGGACCTGTCTCTACACGCAACGCCCCCCCCCCCCACTGAAGGCCCTGTCTCTACACCCAACGCCCCCCCCCCCCCACTGAAGGCCCTATCTCTACACCCAATGCACCCCCCCCCACTGAAGGCCCTGTCTCTACACGCAACCCCCCCACTGAAGGCCCTGTCTCTACACCCAACGCCCCCCCCACTGAAGGCCCTGTCTCTACACCCAAAACCCCCCGCCCCCACCGAAGGCCCTGTCTCTACACCCAACATCCCCCCATTGAAGGCCCTGTCTCTCCACCCAACACCCCCCACTGAAGGCCCTGTCTCTACACCCAATGCCCCCCCCACTGAAGGCCCTGTCTCTACACCCAACCCCCCCCCACTGAAGGCCCTGTCTCTACACCCAACCCCCCCCACACTGAAGGACCTGTCTCTACACCCAACCCCCCCCACACTGAAGGACCTGTCTCTACACCCAACACCCCACAACACTGAAGGCCCTGTCTCTACACCCAACTCCACCCCCCCCCACCGAAGGCCCTGTCTCTATACCCAAGCCCCCCACCGAAGGCCAGGGCCTTCTCTACACCCAACCCCCCTATTGAAGGCCTTGTTTCTAACCCCACGCCAAAGACCCTGTCTCTATCCCCCCAAATCCCCAAGGACCCTGTCTCTATCCCCCCAAATCCCCAAGGACCCTGTCTCTATCCCCCCAAAAATCATGGAAGGCCCTGCCTCTATCCCCAAATCCCCATTGAAGACCTTCTCTCAATCCCCCACGAAACCTTCATTGAAGACTCTGTCTCTATCCCCCAACCAGCCCAAAGGCCCTGTCTCTAGTCCCCAAATCCCCAAGGACCCTGTCTCTATCCGCCACCAAACCCCATTGATGACCCTGTCTCTACCCCGCCAAAACCCCAAAGACCCCCTCTCTAACCCCCACCAAAGACTCTCTCTCTACCCCCCAAACCCCATTGATGACCCTGTCTCTACCCGCTCCTGCAAAACCCCATCGAAGGTCCTGTCTCTATCCCCCCAACCCCCATTAA
>NC_081395.1:6556579-6571579 GCF_030684315.1 Stegostoma tigrinum | reverse complement strand
AGGGGGTGAGGCTCCCACGGTGAGGTGGAGGCAGCGACTTGAGGGGGTATCTGTCTCCCAGGGGCGAGGGGTTAGAACGTAGGGCACACTGCCAGAAAGTGTGGGCAGAGGCTGGCAACGCAGATGGAGAAAGTCAGCTTGCAAGCTGAAGTACACACGGTGGGTAGGGAGGGGCGGTGGCTAGCAGGGAACGGGTGGGGCCGAAGGACAGAGCCGCTGTGTGGCGTGCAGATTCGGAGAGGGCTTCGTCTGGCGCTGAGGAAGGGGGCATAGGATGGAGCTGTGTGTAGCCACCCCACCTCCAAAGCCCCTTGCTCACCGCCTGGCCGGGGCTAGGGGAAAAGCTCTCGGGCCGAATGGCTGTGCACTGACCTGTCGTGCTCCTCCTTCAGCCTGTGGTAGGCCTCTGTCTCCTGCCGCCGACTGCGTTCCTCCTGGTCCAGAGCCTGGCGCTGAAGCTCTACCGCTGCTTCCACCTCATCAAGCCGAGCTTTCTGCGCCAGAAGCTGCCCGTACCTGGCCGCAGGGTTCAGAGGTTAGCCGGGGTTGGGGGGACAGGTGTCGGTCACCCACGTTCTCAGCGCGCCCACTTAACCCCCCACTGCACGCGCAAGAAACACCCAAAATCTCAAGGGTAGGAGGCCATTCAGCCCGCCCGCCCCGCGTGTGAGGGGAGGGGGGAGTGTGAGGGGAGGGGGGAAGTGTGAGGGGAGGGGGGGAAGTGGAGGGAGGGGGAAGTGTGAGGGGAGGGGGGGGAAGTGAGAGGGGAGGGGGGGTAAGTGAGGGGGGTAAGTGTGAGGGGAGGGGGGAAGTGAGAGGGGAGGGGGGGAAGTGAGAGGGGAGGGGGGGGAAGTGAGAGGGAGGGGGGGAAGTGAGAGGGGGGAAGTGAGAGGGAGGGGGGGAAGTGAGAGGGAAGGGGGGGAAGTGAGGGGGGGGAAGTGAGAGGGAGGGGGGTGTAAGTGTGAGGGGAGCAGAGGGGAGGGGGGTGTGTGAGGGGAGGGGGTGTGTGAGGGGAGGGGGGTGTGTGAAGCGAGGGGGTGTGTGAAGGGAGGGGGGTGTGTGAGGGGGAGGGGGGTGGTGAGGGGGAGGGGGGTGTGTGAAGGAGGGGGGGTGTGTGAAGGGAGGGGGCTGTGTGAGGGGAGGGGGGTGTGTGAGGGGGAGGGTGGTGTGTGAAGGGAGGGGTGGTGTGTGGCGGGGAGGGGGGGTGTGTGAAGGGGAGGGTGGATGTGTGAAGGGAGAGGGTGGTGTGTGAGGGGGAGGGAGGTGTGTGAGGGTGAGGGGGTGTGTGGAGGGGAGGGTGGTGTTTGAGGTGGAGGGTGGTGTTTGAGGTGGAGGGTGGTGTGTGAGGGGGAGGGTGGTGTGTGAGGGTGAGGGTGGTGTGTGAGGGGGGCTGTGTGAGGGGAGGGGGGTGTGTGTGAAGGGAGGGGGGTGTGTGAAGAGAGGGGGGTGTGTGAAGGGAGGGAGGGGTGTGTGAAGGGGGGGTGGTGTGAGGGGAGTGGGGTGTGTGAAGGGGGTGTGTGTGAGGGGAGTGGGGTGTGTGAGGGGAGGGGGTGTGTGAGGGGAGGGGGGTGTGTGAAGGGGAGGGGGTGTGTGAAGGGGAGGGTGGTGTGTGAGGGAGGGGGGTGTGTGAGGGAGGGGGGTGTGTGAGGGGGAGGGTGGTGAGAGAGGGAGAGTGCGAGTCAGTAAGGGACTGTGCATGTCTGTGTGTGTGTGTGGGTGTGTGTGTGTGCATGAGTGAATGAGAGTGTGCATCTGATTGTGCGTGAGCGTGTGCATGTGAGTTAGTGAGTATGTGTGCGAGCGTGTGTGTGTAAGTGAGTGTGAGTGTGCATGTGAGTTAGTATGTGTGCGTGAGTGTGATGTGTGTGTGTGCATGAGTGAATGAGTGGGTGCATCTGAATGAGTGTGTGTGCGTGCATGTGAGTTGGTGAGTATGTGTGCGAGTGAGTGTGTATGTGAGCGTGTGCGTGCGAGAGTGTATGTACATGTGTGCGAGTGTACGCGTGCATGCAAGCCTGCTCCCGTGTGTGAGCACGTTTGAGCGTGTGTGAGTGTGCATGTGTTCGAGTGCGAGTGCGTTTTCAAACAAACTGCCTCGATCCCCTCTCCGTGCATTCGGCCCTGTACCCCACCTGCCATCCAGCTCCTTGTGTTCCGCCTCCAGGCTCTTGTAGCTGCCTTTCAGAGCTTTATGCTTCTCCATCAGTCCCTCAAACTCAGCCTCCTGAGCCTCGTGCAGGAGGACCAGCTTCTCGTGGTCCCTGAGCGCTGAGGTGAGGCGGTTCTGCACCTCCTCACTATCCTTCGCCAGGCTCCTGTGCTCACTCTGCAGGGCTGAGAGCTCAGCCTGCAGCTGGCTGTTGTGGCCAATTGCAGATGTATTCTGAGACATCAGACTGCTGTTCTCAGCCTGGGCAGAGAGAGAGAGAGAGAGAGATGGGGAAGAGAGGCACCAGTCGGAACAGGGACCCATCGGGGAGACCCCAATCCACACACTTCCAGCAACATCCCGCTCTGGTTACACACACTTCCACACTCCCACTGTCAGAGGGTCAGTGCTGAGGGAGTGGGCACTGTCGGAGGGTCAGTGCTGAGGGAGCACTGCACTGTTGGAGGGTCAGTGCTGAGGGAGCGCCGCACTGTCGGAGGGTCAGTGCTGAGGGAGCGCCGCACTGTCGGAGGGTCAGCGCTGAGGGAGTGGGCACTGTCGGAGGGTCAGTGCTGAGGGAGTGGGCACTGTCAGAGGGTCAGTGCTGAGGGAGTGGGCACTGTCGGAGGATCAGCGCTGAGGGAGTGGGCACTGTCGGAGGGTCAGTGCTGAGGGAGTGGGCACTGTCAGAGGGTCAGTGCTGAGGGAGTGGGCACTGTCAGAGGGTCAGTGCTGAGGGAGTGGGCACTGTCGGAGGGTCAGTGCTGAGGGAGCACTGCACTGTTGGAGGGTCAGTGCTGAGGGAGCGCCGCACTGTCGGAGGGTCAGTGCTGAGGGAGCGCCGCACTGTCGGAGGGTCAGCGCTGAGGGAGTGGGCACTGTCGGAGGGTCAGTGCTGAGGGAGTGGGCACTGTCAGAGGGTCAGTGCTGAGGGAGTGGGCACTGTCGGAGGATCAGCGCTGAGGGAGTGGGCACTGTCGGAGGGTCAGTGCTGAGGGAGTGGGCACTGTCAGAGGGTCACTGCTGAGGGAGTGGGCACTGTCGGAGGGTCAGTGCTGAGGGAGTGGGCATTGTCGGAGGGTCAGTGCTGAGGGAGTGGGCACTGTGGGCACTGTCGGAGGGTCAGTGCTGAGGGAGTGAGCACTGTCGGAGGGTCAGTGCTGAGGGAGTGGGCACTGTCGGAGGGTCAGTGCTGAGGGAGCGGGCGCTGTTGGGAGCTGTTGTCTTCCCAAATGCCCCCTCAGTAGGGTGAGTTGGTGGCTTGGGAGAGATGCGTAAAATATCTCATGTCCACGATCGGAGGAAGAGCAGGGGCATTGGGAGGGGCCGGGGGGTGCGGGGGGAGGACATCTGCCACAATGGGTGATCCAGGCCATTCTCTCACCGTGAGTGTGTGGGATCTTGCTGTGTGATTGTTGGCAGGCCGCGCCCCCTGCATGTTTCCACGGGCAGTGCACGAGGTGGCATGACTCCTTTTAAGAACGAAGGACTGTGAGGGCATGGGACGTCATGCGGTGGATCTGGGTGCTATATAAATGGGGAGATCCCGGCGCGTGGGGTTGGGGGATGGGGCGCTGTTGGCTGCTCTGACCTGCAGCCGGCCGTTCTGAGCCTGCAGGCTGGAATTCTGCTCCTGCATCGACACCGTGTGTTTCTGGAGTATCAGGATCTGTGCCTGCAGGCTGCCATTCACCGATTCCTGCTGGCCCAGGGCCACCGTCAGGGCCTCCTTCTCTGCCAGGAGCGTGGCATTCTGCAGAGTGAATGGTGAGAAACTCGCCATCAGTAAGGGGGTGGGGTTGGGTGGCACAGTCTCTGAGCACTCTCCATCCCCCGACGCACTCTCCAGCGATCCCCCACCAGCCCCTGACCCATCTGCATGGCAAACAGGGGCATGGAACATCTCCCCTGCTGGCTCTTCCCTTCGATCTGTGCCCCTCGGCTTCCCTACCGAAACCACACCGACCCAACAATTATCCACCAACACGAAACACAGCCTCTAGGGGCCTCCAAGCCTGGTCTGTCTCTCAGTGCGGTCCATCCAGTTCTGTTCTACATAATGGTCACTCTCTCCCTCTCCCTCACTCTCTGTCTGTCCCTCTCCCTCACACTCTCTTCCTTT
The DNA here is from genome assembly GCF_030684315.1 of Stegostoma tigrinum. Classification (NCBI taxonomy): domain Eukaryota; kingdom Metazoa; phylum Chordata; class Chondrichthyes; order Orectolobiformes; family Stegostomatidae; genus Stegostoma; species Stegostoma tigrinum. The sequence continues at coordinate 6,567,308 of NC_081395.1, read as the reverse complement.
CCTTCACTCTGTCTGTCCATCCCCTCGCACTCTCTCTGTCCCTCTGTCCCTCTCCATCTCTCTCCACCCCTCTCACGCTCTCTCTGTCCCTCACATTCTCACTTACTGTCTCTCTCCCTCATTTTCTGTCTGTCCCTCACACTCTCTCTGTCCCTCTCCCCCGTCCCTCTCCCCCTGTCCCTCTCCCTCACTCTCCCTCTGTCCCTCTTCCTCTGTCCCTCTCCCTCACTCTCCCCCTGTCCCTCTCCCTCTGTCTCTCTCCCTCACACTCTCTCTGTCCCTCTCCCTCACTCTCCCTCTGTCCCTCTTCCTCTGTCCCTCTCCCTCACTCTCCCCCTGTCCCTCTCCCTCTGTCTCTCTCCTTCACACTCTCTCTATCCCTCTCCCTCACTCTCCCTCTGTCCCTCTTCCTCTGTCCCTCTCCCTCACTCTCCCCCTGTCCCACTCCCTCTGTCTCTCTCCCTCACTCTCCCTCTGTCCCTCTCCCTTTGTCCCTCTCCCTCACTCTCCCCCTGTCCCTCTCCCTCACTCTCCCCCTGTCCCTCTCCCTCACTCTCCCCCTGTCCATCTCCTCTGTCCCTCTCCCTCACTCTCACTCTGTCCCTCTCCCTCTGTCCCTCTCCCTCACTCTCCCCCTGTCCCTCTCCCTCTGTCTCTCTCCCTCACACTCTCTCTGTCCCTCTCCCTCACTCTCCCTCTGTCCCTCTCCCTCACTCATCCCCCTGTCCCTCTCCCCCTGTCCCTCTCCCCCGTCCCTCTCCCCCGTCCCTCTCCCCCTGTCCCTCTCCCTCTGTCCCTCTCCCTCACTCTCCCCCTGTCCCTCTCCCTCTGTCTCTCTCCCTCACACTCTCTCTGTCCCTCTCCCTCACTCTCCCTCTGTCCCTCTCCCTCACTCATCCCCCTGTCCCACTCCCCCTGTCCCTCTCCCTCCCTCTCCCCCGTCCCTCTCCCCCGTCCCTCTCCCCCTGTCCCTCTCCCCCTGTCCCTCTCCCTCACTCTCCCCCCTGTCCCTCTCCCCCTGTCCCTCTCCCTCACTCTCCCCCTGTCCCTCTCCCCCGTCCCTCTCCCTCACTCTTCCCCCTGTCCCTCTCCCCCGTCCCTCTCCCCCTGTCCCTCTCCCTCACTCTCCCCCGTCCCTCTCCCACTGTCCCTCTCCCTCACTCTCCCCCTGTCCCTCTCCCCCTGTCTCTCTCCCTCACTCTTCCCCCTGTCCCTCTCCCCCTGTCCCTCTCCCTCACTCTCCTTCTGTCCCTCTCCCCCTGTCCCTCTCCCTCACTCTCCCCCGTCCCTCTCCCCCTGTCTCTCTCCCTCACACTCTCTCTGTCCCTCTCCCCCTGTCCCTCTCCCTCACTCTCCCCCTGTCCCTCTCCCTCACACTCCCCCTGTCCCTCTCCCCCTGTCTCTCTCCCTCACTCTCCCCTGTCCCTCTCCCCCGTCTCTCTCCCTCACTCTCCCCCTGTCCCTCTCTCCCTCACTCTCCCCCTGTCCCTCTCCCCCTGTCCCTCTCCCTCACTCTTCCCCTGTCCCTCTCCCCCTGTTCCTCTCCCTCACTCTTCCCCCTGTCCCTCTCCCCCTGTCCCTCTCCCTCACTCTCCCCCTGTCCCTCTCCCCCTGTCCCTCTCCCTCACTCTCCCCCTGTCCCTCTCCCCCTGTCTCTCTCCCTCACACTCTCTCTGTCCCTCTCCCCCTGTCCCTCTCCCTCACTCTCCCCCTGTCCCTCTCCCCTGTCCCTCTCCCTCACTCTCCCCCTGTCCCTCTCCCCCTGTCCCTCTCCCCCTGTCCCTCTCCCTCACTCTCCCCCTGTCCCTCTCCCTCCCTCTCCCCCGTCCCTCTCCCCCGTCCCTCTCCCCCGTCCCTCTCCCCCTGTCCCTCTCCCTCACTCTCCCCCCTGTCCCTCTCCCCCTGTCCCTCTCCCTCACTCTCCCCCTGTCCCTCTCCCCCGTCCCTCTCCCTCACTCTTCCCCCTGTCCCTCTCCCCCGTCCCTCTCCCCGTCCCTCTCCCTCACTCTCTCCCGTCCCTCTCCCCCTGTCCCTCTCCCTCACTCTCCCCCTGTCCCTCTCCCCCTGTCTCTCTCCCTCACTCTTCCCCCTGTCCCTCTCCCCCTGTCCCTCTCCCTCACTCTCCCTCTGTCCCTCTCCCCCTGTCCCTCTCCCTCACTCTCCCCCGTCCCTCTCCCCCTGTCTCTCTCCCTCACACTCTCTCTGTCCCTCTCCCCCTGTCCCTCTCCCTCACTCTCCCCCTGTCCCTCTCCCCCTGTCCCTCTCCCTCACTCTCCCCCTGTCCCTCTCCCCCTGTCTCTCTCCCTCACTCTCCCCCTGTCCCTCTCCCCCTGTCTCTCTCCCTCACTCTCCCCCTGTCCCTCTCTCCCTCACTCTCCCCCTGTCCCTCTCCCTCACTCTTCCCCCTGTCCCTCTCCCCCTGTTCCTCTCCCTCACTCTTCCCCCTGTCCCTCTCCCCCTGTCCCTCTCCCTCACTCTCCCCCTGTCCCTCTCCCCCTGTCCCTCTCCCTCACTCTCCCCCTGTCCCTCTCCCCCGTCTCTCTCCCTCACACTCTCTCTGTCCCTCTCTCCCTGTCCCTCTCCCTCACTCTCCCCCTGTCTCTCTCCCCTGTCCCTCTCCCTCACTCTCCCCCTGTCCCTCTCCCCCTGTCCCTCTCCCTCACTCTCCCCCTGTCACTCTCCCCCTGTCCCTCTCCCTCACTCTCCCCCTGTCACTCTCCCCCGTCCCTCTCCCTCACTCTCCCCCTGTCTCTCTCCCCCTGTCACTCTCCCCCGTCCCTCTCCCTCACTCTCCCCCTGTCCCTCTCCCCTGTCACTCTCCCCCTGTCCCCCTCCCTCCCTCTCCCCTGTCCCTCTCCCCCTGTCCCTCTCCCCCTGTCCCTCTCCCTCACTCTCCCCCTGTCCCTCTCCCCCTGTCCCTCTCCCCCTGTCCCTCTCCCATATATATATCCGTTTCTCTCGGTTTTGGTCTCTCCTTGTCTCTTTCCCTTGCGCTGTCTGTCCCTCTCTCCTTTGCTCTCTTTCTCACTTTCTCGCTCCATGACTTGCTGAGTTTCACCAGCACGTCCTATTTTGGTTTGAGCCTCTCTTCCCCACTTACCCCCTCCCCCCATACCCCTCAATCCCGTTTGCCCTAAGAGCTATATCGAACTCCTCCTTGTAAACATTCAACTGCTTTCTACGGCAGAGAATTCCACAGGATCCCCGCTGCCTGGGTGAAGGCATTTCTCCCCATCTCCGTCATCGCAGGGTGGTGACCCCCTGGTTCTATGCACCCCCAGCTACCAGGGACTGCCACGCTGTGTTTACCTTCTCTATTCCTGTTCGAATTTTATAGGTTTCAGGGAGATTCCTTCCTCATTCCTCTCAACTCCAGTGAGTATAGTCCGGACCAATCCCCTCACTTCCTCTGCGTCAGTCCCACGATCCGAGGAATTCATCTGGGAAACCTTCCACAGCCAGTTCATCCTTCCTCGGATAGGGGTTTGGAGGGGGTGACAGAGATAGGGAGGGGGTGTAGGGGCTGGAGGGGGTGACAGAGATAGGGAGGGGGTGTAGGGGCTGGAGGGGGTGACAGAGATAGGGAGGGGGTGTAGGGGCTGGAGGGGGTTACAGAGATAGGGAGGGGGTGTAGGGGCTGGAGGGGGTTACAGAGATAGGGAGGGGGTGTAGGGGATGGAGGAGGTTACAGAGATAGGGAGGGGGTGTACGGTTTGGAGGGGGTGACAGCGATAGGGAGGGGGTGTAGGGGCTGGAGGGGGTGACAGAGGTAGGGAGGGGGTGTAGGGGCTGGAGGGGGTGACAGAGACAGGGAGGGATGTAGGGGCTGGAGGGGGTGACAGAGATAGGGAGGGGGTGTAGGGGCTGGAGGGGGTTACAGAGATAGGGAGGGGGTGTAGGGGCTGGAGGGGGTTACAGAGATAGGGAGGGGGTGTAGGGGATGGAGGAGGTTACAGAGATAGGGAGGGGGTGTACGGTTTGGAGGGGGTGACAGCGATAGGGAGGGGGTGTAGGGGCTGGAGGAGGTTACTGAGATAGGGAGGGGGTGTAAGGGATGGAGGGGGTTACAGAGATAGGGAGGGGGTGTAGGGGCTGGAGGAGGTTACTGAGATAGGGAGGGGGTGTAGGGGATGGAGGGGGTTACAGAGATAGGGAGGGGGTGTAGGGGCTGGAGGAGGTGACAGAGATAGGGAGGGGGTGTAGGGGCTGGAGGGGGTGACAGAGATAGGGAGGGGTATAGGGGGCTGGAGGGGGTGACAGATAGGGAGGGGGTGTAGGGGCTGGAAGAAGCAACAGAGATAGGGAGGGGGCGTAGGGGCTGGAGGAAGTGACAGAGATAGGGAGGAAGTGTAGGGGCCGGAGCGGGTGACAGAGATAGGGAGGGGGTGTAGGGGCCAGAGGGTGTGACAGAGATAGGGAGGGGGTGTAGGGGACTGGAGGGGGTGTAGGGGCTGGAAGAAGTGACAGAGATAGGGAGGGGGTGACAGAGATAGGGAGGGGGTGTAGGGGCCGGAGGGGGTGACAGAGATAGGGAGGGGGTGTAGGGGGCTTGAGGGGCTGACAGAGATAGGGAGGGGTGGAGGGGGCTGGAGGGGCTGTAGGGGCTGGAAGAAGTGACAGAGATAGGGAGGGAGTGTAGGGGCTGGAGGGGGTGACAGAGATAGGGAGGGGGTGTAGGAGCTGGAGGAGGTGACAGAGATAGGGAGGGGGTGCAGGGGCTAGAGGAGATTTTGAGGAACGTCTGAGTTTGGTGGCGGCTGAGTGGGAATTGTCACAATGAAACCCCCCGGGAGTGGGGAGGCCTATGGCCTGATCCTTGACCATCGCCCCTAACTGTCCCTGGGCCAGTGGGCAGGTCACTGACCTTACCTTCCGCTCGACCTCTATCAAACGGTCGCTGGTCACTTCCTTCAGCGACTCCCGGCGTTCGAGCTTAGCCTCCGACGGCGCCTGGCCCTCCATCACCGTAGCAGTCATCCTGCCCACCAACTCGTCCCTCTGCTCTGGCTGATCCAGCTCCCGCTTTAACTATAATATAGATGAAGGCATTAAAAGTAATGTTAGCAAATTTGCTGATGACACAAAGCTGGGTGGCAGTGTGAAATGTGAGGAGGATGTTATGAGAATACAGGGTGACTTGGACAGGCTAGGTCAGTGGACAGATGCATGGCAGATGCAGTTTAATGTGGATAAATGTGTGCTTATCCACTTTGGTGGCAAGAACAGGAAGGCAGACTACTATATAAATGGAATCAAGTTAGGTAAAGGGGAAGCACAACGAGATCTACGTGTTCTTGGACATCAGTCAATGAAAGCAAGCATGCAGGTACAGCAGGCAGTGAAGAATGCTATTAGCATGCTGGCCTTCATAACAAGAGGAATTGAGTATAGGAGCAAAGAGATCCTTCTGCAGCTGTACAGGGCCCTGGTGAGACCACACCTGGAGTATTGTGTGCAGTTTTGGTCTCCAAATTTGAGGAAGGACATTCTTGCTATTGAGGGAGTACAGTGTAGGTTCACAAGGTCAATTCCCAGAATGGCGGGACTATCATATGTTGAAAGATTGGAGCGACTGGGCTTGTATACACTTGAGTTTAGAAGGATGAGAGGGGATCTGATTGAGACGTATAAGAGTATTAAGGGATTGGACACTCTGGAGGCAGGAAGAATGTTTCCGCTGATGTGTGAGTCCAGAACCAGAGGACACAGTTTAAAAATAAGAGATAGGCCATTTAGAACAGAGTTGAGGAAAACCTTCTTCACCCAGAGGGTGGTGGATAGGTGGAATGCTCTGCCCCAGAAGGCAGTGGAGGCCAAGTCTCTGGATAGTTTCAAGAAAGAGATGGATAGAGCTCTTAAAGATAGTGGAATCAAGGGTTATGGGGATAAGGCAGGAACAGGATACTGATTGTGGATGATCAGCCATGATCATAATGAATGGTGGTGCTGGCTCGAAGGGCCGAATGGCCTACTCCAACACCTATTGTCTATTGAGCAAGAGAGAGAGATGGGGGAGATGACAGGTAATGGCACTCACAAAGTGGTGTTCTGAGGACAGCCTGGGGGCTTGGGAACATGGAGCAGATTCAAACAGCTGACCACCAGTGCAACCATTGATAGGACAGGCCGGGAGGCCTGGTGGGGCCTGGGTGACTGTTGGCCAAACCCGGCAGCTGAGACCGATTACACTGGGAAGCCTCGGCTATAGGCCAAGAAATCCAGAGATCGAGAGGGACTAGGCCGGGAGCCCTGGGCTATAGGCCAAGAAATCCAGAGATTGAGAGGGACTAGGCCGGGAGCCCTGAGCTATAGGCCAGAAATCCAGAGATTGAGAAGGATAAGGGTGGGAGGACTAGGCTGTTGGCCAAGAAATCCAGAGATCGAGAGGGACTAGGCCAGGAGCCCTGGGCTGTAGGCTGTGAGGCTTAGAGTGGTCTGGGTGATCGTAGACCGAGAAACACAGCGGTCAAAAGGCACATGGCTGGGAGGCTCGTGTCTCGGCAGGAGAGAGGCCAACTTGGAGTAGGCCAAGGTCCAAGCCTGAAGGTGTCCTGAGAGAGCTCCCACCCCCTCACTCACATACTGGGCCATTCCCAATGTCAGCCAAGATAAGCCAGATGGAACAAATTGCACGGGGCGCCCTGGTGCCAAGGGGCAAGCGTAGACTGACAGAGTGAGCTGCTTGGGGGTGGGGGAATTGGGTTGGTGAAGGGAAAGAAGTGAGGTTAGAGCTAGGGGGCACGATTTTCAACACCAAGCTCCTGCTACTCCCCACTCACTTCCCTGAGCTGGTCATTGAGCTCCTGGTTTTGTCTCCCAGCATCCTCTAGCTGGCTCCTCAGGCTGGCGATGTGAGTCTCCCGGATCATCAGAGTCTCCTTAAAAACCGAGTCCAACTTCTCCTCCAACAACCGGTAACTACTGAAGGGCAGGATGGGGTGGGCGGGTGGGCAGGTGGGGGACGGAAGGGAAACAGGAGGATGTGAAGGAGAGACGTGAGAGGGAGAAAGGGAAAAATGACAGGGGTAGGAGAGAGGGAGGAGGAGAGAGGGGGAGTGAGGAGGCACAGAGGGTAGGGAGATACAATGAGGCATGAGAGGGGGTTAGGGGTAAACAAGGAGGGGGAGGAAAGCGAGAGAGAGAGAGAGAAAGAGAGATATGATTCATGGTTGTTCCCAAACGAAGCTCATACGAGGACGAGGACGAGGACTGGGAGGGATTGAGGATGGAAGTGACAGCTCCAACATGGGGTGTTGGGCAGTGGACATTCAGCTCCTCCCAGGCCCCTCTGGTCCTCTCTCCTCTCCCTCCTCAGGGTCTCCTTTCCACCCTGACAGTCTCTGTCTCCCTGAGGGAGAGATGCCGATGCAGTGGGTGAGGGCCCAGTCTCGGTGGGCGAGAACCCAGGCCCGGCGAGGGAGGGGCCCAGTTCCAGTGAAGGCCCAGTCCCGGCCGGCGAGGGCCCAGTTCCAGTGAAGGCCCAGTCCCGGCCGGCGAGGGCCCAGTTCCAGTGAAGGCCCAGTCCCGGCCGGCGAGGGCCCAGTTCCAATGAAGGCCCACTCCCGGCCGGCAAGGGCCCAGTTCCAGTGAAGGCCCAGTCCCGGCCGGCGAGGGCCCAGTTCCAATGAAGGCCCAGTCCCGGCCGGCGAGGGCCCAGTTCCAGTGAAGGCCCAGTCCCGGCCGGCGAGGGCCCAGTTCCAGTGAAGGCCCAGTCCCGGCCGGCGAGGGCCCAGTTCCAGTGAAGGCCCAGTCCCGGCCGGCGAGGGCCCAGTTCCAGTGAAGGCCCAGTCCCGGCCGGCGAGGGCCCAGTTCCAGTGAAGGCCCAGTCCTGGCCGGTGAAGGCCCAGTTCCGGCTGGCGAGGGCCCAGTCCCGGCCGGTGAAGGCCCAGTCCCAGTGAAGGTCCAGTCCCGGCGGGGGGAGGGCCCAGTCCTGGTAAATGAAGGCCCAGTCCTGATGGGTGAGGGCCCAGTCCTGGCAGGGGGAGGGCCCAGTCCCGGTGAAGGCCCAGTCCCGGCGGGGGGAGGGCCCAGTCCCGGTGAAGGCCCAGTCCCGGTGAATGCTGGCGAGCCTGGTACAGTGAGCACCTACCTGTCCTGGCCTGCAGGCAACACTTGGCCCTGTTCAATGCCCATCCGTTCCAGCTTGTGACTCAGACTATCCAGTTGGTTGCTGAGCTCCTGTGCCCTCAGTTTCTCACTCATTAGCTCCTGTGGCGACAAGGTCAAAGGTTAATGGCGTTAGGAGGTTTGGGGGTGCAGCGGTGGGAAGCATACACTCAGCAGCCTGAGGCCTGCGGGAGACGCTTGAATACAAGCGCCAAGTGCTGGGAGTTTTGACCCCTCTCCTGACTTCCAGGGCGGGATACTGCGAAACCCTCACCCCCAGCTAGGCCCCAACCCTCTCAGTACGGGGTGATGGGGGGGGGGGGGGGGTTTAGGCCTCAGGCTTCACAGAAGTGTCATTGTCACCAGTCACTCCTGCTCAGACCTTCACCCTCAGGGGGCTGGGAGCGGAGGGCTTGGGGAGGGTGGTGGTAGGAGAGGACTAAAGCAGGCCATTCAACCCATCAAGCCCAGGCAAAGGGGGAAGAGAGAGACCTCCTGCCTGTATCCCCCACTCCCCCCACCGTTGAGAGTGAGGGTCCTTTATTTCTCAATCAGGTCACCTCTTGATCTTCTAAACCCTCTGGAAAACACAGGGACAATCCCGGAATCCCAGAGATCAGGCCAGTGGCCCTCCCCCTACATAGAGTACACCCTTCCTCAGGCATGTTGGAGGGGGCTGTGGCGAGATCCCCATGGAGGCCTACTCCCTGAGGCCTGGCCAAGGAGACCATCACCAGGGAAACGCTCCGAGTTCCCCACGGCCTACTCTATCCCAGAAGAGAGAGCGAGAGAGAGAGAGAGATGAGCACCTCGGGGTGGGGGTCTGGAAGGGGTGATAGCTCCCTCCCCACCAACTCCATTTAAAATGACTGCCCCCACCCATCCCAGAACACATGGGCTGATGAATTGTTTGAATTATTGACCATGGGTGATGTGGTAGAGGCTATATGTTTAAAACAATAAGATGGGCCGAATGGTAAAGATTGTCGTCAAAGCAAAAACCCCATCTGGTTCACTAATGCCCCTCTAAGGGGTAGAAATCTGCCCTCCTTACCCGGTCTGGGCCTCCACGTGACTCCTGACCCACAGTGACATGCCTCTTGAGAGTCGCATTGTGCCAAAGGGTCCATCTTGGATGGCCCCAGTGAGTTCCAAGGGGCTGTTGGAGACAGGCAACAAAAGCTGGGGGGGTATTTCGCGGAGGTGACTTACCTCGCGAAGACTGGAGGCTTCCCTCTTGTTGACAGTCAGCTGCTGTCGGAGCTCGGTGTTCTCGGCTTCCATATCCCTCAGGCTGTCCCGGGCCTCCTGGGCCCAGCTGATCTCCTGCTGGAGGCGTCGGTTCTCCAGCTCCAGCCCGGCCGACTTCAGGCTGTGCTCGTCCAGGGAGGCGTCGCGTGTCTCAGCCTGCTGCCTGAGGCGCCGGTTCTCCTTCGCCAGTTGCCTCTTCTCCCTATCGGCCTGCTCCAGCTCCTGCGCCAGGGCCTGGTGGGCCTGCTCACACAGGCCCCTCGCCGCTCGCTGCTCCTCCAGCTCCCGCTGCCGGCTCTGAGCCTCCACTTCCATCTCCTCGGCCTCTTTCTCCATCTCTGAGAGACGCCTCTTGGCGGTCTCCAGGCTCCGGGACAGCTGCTGGCGCTCTGCCTGTGAGGCCTGGTAGGCTGAAGCTTGTTCCTCGGCCCTCGAGAGCGCGGCCTTCAGCTGGGCGGCCTCCCTCCGCAGGCGGTCTCTCTCCTTCTCCAGCTCCCGGTTCTCAGCCTCAGCCTGATCGAGGGCTGCTCTCTCGGCCTCCCTCAGCTGGAGGCTCTCCTCCTCAGAACGGGCCCTCTCCAGCTCCGAAGCCTCCAGCCTCATGGTCAGGCTCTCCAGGCTCTGACGCAGCCTCCCGTTCTCGGCCTGCAAGCCCGACGACCTCTCCTCCAGCACGGGGAGTCTCCCCAGACTCGTTTCCAACTCCAGGCCCCGCTTTCGGAGCTCCTCGTTGAGTCGACGGACGCACTCTAGCTCCCGGCCTAGCTCCTCAGCCTTCTCGGCCTCGGACCGGCTCTGCTCCAGCTCGCGAAGGGCCTGGTTCTTCTCGGAGGCCAGGGCACTCTGCCTCAGACTGGCCTCTGCCATGGCCTGGTGCAGGATCTCATTCTCCTTCTCAATGTCCTTGACCCTGGCCTCGGAGCTGACCTGCGACCTCTGCCTCAGGGCGTCTGTGGTCTGCCTCAGGTGATCCACCTCCAGCCGCAACTCCTCCACCTGCAACCGCGACAAGCAAGTGGTCAGCCAGGAGTTACTACCATGACGACCCTCCATCCACCAGCGCCGGTCAGCGCAGAGGGAGCGCCGCACTGTCGGAGGGTCAGTCCTGAGGGAGTGGGCACTGTCGGAGGGTCAGCACTGAGGGAGTGGGCACTGTCGGAGGGTCATTGCTGAGGGAGCGGGCACTGTCGGAGGGTCAGTGCTGAGGGAGCGGGCACTGTCGGAGGGTCAGTGCTGAGGGAGTGGGCACTGTCGGAGGATCAGTGCTGAGGGAGTGGGCACTGTCGGAGGGTCAGTGCTAAGGGAGTGGGCACTGTCGGAGGGTCAGTGCTGAGGGAGCGGGCACTGTCGGAGGGTCAGTGCTGAGGGATTG
>NC_081395.1:6549079-6551579 GCF_030684315.1 Stegostoma tigrinum | reverse complement strand
ACCCCCCCGCGCTGTCCCTGCCCGAGAGAGCCTCATTCCCCCCCGCGCTGTCCCTGCCCGAGGGAGCCTCATCCCCCGCGCTGTCCCTGCCCGAGGGAGCCTCACCCTGTACCTAACCACGTGTTGTCCCTGTCCTGGGAGTGTTTGATGGGGGACAGTGTAGAGTGAGCTTTACCCCGTACCTAACCCCGTGCTGTCCCTGCCCGAGGGAGCTTTACCCTCTACCTAACCCCTTGCTGTCCCTGCCTGAGGGAGCTTCTCCCTCTCCCTAACCCCGTGCTGTCCCTGTCCTGGGAGTGTTTGATGGGGGCAGTGTAGAGGGAGCTTTACTCTGTATCTAACCCCGTGCTGTCCCTGTCCTGGTAGTGTTTGATGGGGGACAGTGCAGAGGGAGCTTTACTCTGTATCTAACCCCGTGCTGTCCCTGTCCTGGTAGTGTTTGATGGGGGACAGTGCAGAGGGAGCTTTACTCTGTATCTAACCCCGTGCTGTCCCTGTCCTGGGGAGTGTTTGATGGGGGACAGTGTAGAGGGAGCTTTACTCTGTATATAACCCCGTGCTGTCCCTGTCCTGGGAGTGTTTGATGGGGGACAGTGTAGAGGGAGCTTTACTCTGTATCTAACCCCGTGCTGTCCCTGTCCTGGGAGTGTTTGATGGGGGGGGTGGGGATACAGTGTTGTGAATTTTTTTATATCTTTCGTCATTCATAGAATGGGAGGGTCACTGGCCGGGCAGCATTTATTGCCCTTCCCTAATTACCCGGGGGCAGTTAGGAGACAACCACATTGCTGTGGGGCTGGAGTCACATGGAGGCCCAGACCTGGTAAAGATGGCACTTTCCTTCCCCAAAGGGCATCAGTTTTTCCCCGAGCGATCAAAAAATGGATTCACGCCCATCATTGGATTGTTAATTCCGAATATTTCCTTGAATTCAAATTCCACCATCTGTGGCGGGATTCAAACCCAGGCCCCCAGAGCATTACCCAGGTCTCCAGATTAACAGCCCAGCGATAACACCACTGGGCCATCACCTCCCCTGCGTTTGGCAAATTACATTCAGAGTGAGGAAACTCCTCCGATACTGAGTCTGCTCTCCATCGCTGCCGAACTGAATCCTCCAATCTGTTGCTCACCGCCATCTCCAGGCTCAGGTTTTCCGCCATCAGTTCCTCGATCCGCTGCTGATCTGCTTCCCGTTCCTGGGAACACCCGGAGGAGAAAGGGCGTGAGCTTCACTCTTGCGGAAGTGAGTTGTCGAGGGAACGGGTCTCCCTCCAGAGTCAGCACATCCCTTCCAATTGTGTCCTCCATTAACGTCCCGGGTGTTACCATTAACCAGAAACTTGCTGAATAAGACCATAAGACATAGGAGTGGCAGTAAGGCCATTCGGCCCATCGAGTCCACTCCGCCATTCAATCATGGCTGATGGGCATTTCAACACCACTTCCCTGCACTCTCCCCGTAGCCCTTGATTCCTTCTGAGATCAAGAATTTGTCGATCTCTTCCTTGAAGGCATCCAATGTCCCGGCCTCCACTGCACTCTGCAGCAATGAATTCCACAGGCCCACCACTCTCTGGCTGAAGAAATGTCGTCTCATTTCAGTTTTAAATTGACCCCCTCTAATTTTGAGGCTGTGCCCACGGGTCCTAGTCTCCCCGCCTAATGGAAACAACTTACCAGAGTCCACCCCTTCTAAACCATACATTATCTTGTAAGTTTCTATTAGATCTCCCCTCAACCTTCTAAACTCTAATGAGTACAATCCCAGGATCCTTAGCCGTTCATCATACCTAAACCTACCATTCCAGGGATCATCCGTGTGAATCTCCGCTGGACACGCTCCAGGGCTAGTATGTCCTTCCTGAGGTGTGGGGCCCAAAATTGGACACAGTATTCTAAAGAATACACCGGCTCCGAGAGCAGCTCAGAGGCTGGACTGTTGTCTCCCTGCTGTGGGAAGGGTGTTGTGAAACTTGAAAGGGTTCAGGAAGAGATTTACAAAGACGTTGGAGGGTTTGAGCGACAGGGAGAGGCTGGGGCTATTTCCCCTGGAGCATCAGAGGCCGAGGGGGTGACCTTATAGAGGTTTATAAAATCATGAGGGGCATGGGTAGGGTGAAGATTTAAAAGGGACCTGAGGGGTAACTTTTTCACACAGAGGGTGGTGCGTGTATGGAACGAGCTGCCAGAGGAAGTGGTGGGGGCTGGTACAGTTACAGCATTTAAAAGGCATCTGGATGGGGACATGGATAGGAAGGGCTTAGAGGGATAGGGGCCAAATGCTGGCAAATGGGACTAGAGTAATTTATGATAACAGGTCAGCATGGACGGGTTGGACCGAAGGGTCTGTTTCTGCACTGTACACCTTTTAATTCCCCTCCTGAACCCCAACCCCCCCCCACCCCGCAAAAAGCCTGTCCCACCATCTACAAGGCACAAGTCAGGAGTGGGATGGAATGCCCCCCATTTGCCCCTGGATGGCGACAGCCCCAACAAC
>NC_081395.1:6444079-6546579 GCF_030684315.1 Stegostoma tigrinum | reverse complement strand
GTAACCAAGTTTGCTCAGCGCTAACCGAAAGACGACGGGGCTAATGATCGCCACAGATCCCTAACACTGGAATAAACATCAAAACCACATCGCCCACATCTCATTCGTACACTGTGACAGCTCATATCAATCTCCCTGTCCTGGGAGGGATTGGTAGGGACAGTGTAGAGGGAACTTTACTCTGTAACTAACCCTGTGCTGGCCCTGTCCTGGGGGAGTGTTTGATGGGGGACAGTGTAGAGAGAGCTTTACTTTCAGGTTAAAAGAGGGAGATTTACTCTGTATCTAATCCTGTGCTATCTTCCAGGATCAAATGGAGAATCAGCAGAATGGTTTACAATCTGTACAGCCGAATTGTGAATGTTGGACAGAGCTGATTTCGAGTTGGGTAGAAATTGCAGGGTGAATTCTGAGGGATTGCAATTTGAATTAAGTGTGAAATCAGCCTCTCAGTTGAAATATCGACGCAAGAACGAGGGGGAGACCAGTTGGGGACAGACTCTCAAATGAGTCAAAATATGGGTTCGCAACAAACAACTGCACCTCCCAGTCGCAAACCATTTCCACTCCCCCTCCCATTCTCTAGATGACATGTCCATCATGGACCTCCTGCACTGCCACAATGATGCCACCCGAAGGTTGCAGGAACAGCAACTCATATTCCGCCTGGGAACCCTGCAGCCCAATGGTATCAATGTGGACTTCACCAGCTTCAAAATCTCCCCTTGCCCCACCACATCCCAAAACCAGCCCAGTTCATCCCCTCCCCCCACTGCATCCCAAAACCAGCCCAGCTCTTCCCCTCCCACCACTGCATCCCAAAACCAGCCCAGCTCGTCCCCTCCCCCCACTGCATCCCAAAACCAGCCCAGCTCGTCCCCTCCCACCACTGCTTCCCAAAACCAGCCCAGCTCATCCCCGCCTCCCTAACCTGTTCTTCCTCTCACCTATCCCTTCCTCCCACCTCAAGCTGCACCTCCATTTCCCACCTACTAACCTCATCCTGCCCCCTTGACCTGTCCGTCCTCCCCGTACTGACCTATCCCCTCCCCACCCATACTCTCCTCTCCATCTATCTTCTCCTCTATCCACCTTCAGTCTGCCTCCCCCTCTCTCCCTATTTATTTCAGAACCCTCTCCCCATCCCCCTTTTTCTGATGAAGGGTCTAGGCCCGAAACGTCAGCTTTTGTGCTCCTGAGATGCTGCTTGGCCTGCTGTGTTCATCCAGCCCCACACTTTGTTATCTCGGATTCACCAGCATCTGCAATTCCCATTATCACTGATCACAATATGGATGCTGGTTAATGAGGTGTTTAAAATAGTAACTGGGGTTCGGTTGTAGAGAGACAGAACTGTAGAACAGAGGAGCAGCTACAAATTTAGTTTGGGATTTGTAGAGTCCAGACCTAGTCTCCATGTTATATATTTAAGAAAAGGATGTTGAAGAGAAGGTCGAAATGATCTGTTAGAGCCGTCAGGAAAGAGTGAACAAGCTAGAGATCTTTTCTCTCGAACAGAGAAGGCTGAGTTAATGGAAATGTAACAGGACCCTCTGATTGGATGGACATAGAGATGTTTCCACCAGCAGGAAGAGACACGTCTACAAGGTCCATCAGTATCAGACAGTAACTAATCCAGGACAAATATCCTTCCCCAGAGAGCTGGGAGGACTGTGGGGCTCACTCCCCCCAGGAAGGGGAAAGGAGCTTAAGGCAGTGTGTGCTTGTGGGAAGCTGGATAAACACACGAGGGAGATAGGGATAAGGGAAGAGGGTGATGGGAGGAGGTGACGGGGTGGGAGGGGCCTCGGTTGGTACAGCAAGAGCCTAGCACAGAGTGGAAGGGCCGAGTGGCCTGCCGCTGCCCTGTCGATGTAGCGAGACCCCGAGCACTGTACCTGTTTCTGGAGCTGTCTGCAATCCTGCTGCAGCTCGTCTAGCTCCTGTTTGCAGTCCTCCAGCTCTTCACTCTTCTCCTGCCTGGGGGTACATCGCACATGGTCTCTCAGAGTCCCACACAACAGACCAGCACCCTCCCCCAGACTCACTCACACTCCCTCCCTTCCTCACATCCCACCCTCCCTCCTTCCCTCCCTCCTCTCCTCACTCACTCACTCCCTCCCTCACTCCCTCCCTCCCTCCTTCCCTCCCTCACTCACTCACACTCCCTCCCTCCTTCACTCCCTCCTCTCCTCACTCACTCCCTCCTTCACTCACTCCCTCCCTCACTCCCTCCCTCACTCCCTCCCTCACTCACTCCTTCCGTCCCTCACTCACTCCGTCCCTTACTCACTCCCTCCCTCACTCACTCACTCCATCCCTCACTCACTCCCTCTGTCCCTCACTCCCGCCGTCCCTCACTCTCTCAGTCCCTCACTCCTTCCCTCCCTCACTCCCTCCCTCCCACACTCTCCCTCCCTCCGTCCCCCAGCCCCTGTAACACTCACAGCTCCTGCCGAACTCGCCGTAGTTTGGATTTTGAGTCAGCCAATTGGACAGTTAGGTGTTGCCGGGTCTCCCCAGATCGGTGATACATCCCTTCCTCACAATTCCCTGCTCCTGATCCGTGGTGTAACTGGCAAAGCTCGCGTTCCTGGAGCAGCTCCGTGATTTTCTGTGGGAGACAGGAAACCGTGGGTGAGTGGTGCAGTCCGCATGGCTGGACCCCAAGCGGGGTCAAGTGGGATCATTCAAGGTCAACAGAGGTTAAGCAGGGTCAAAGAAGGTGAAAATAAGGCCAAATGAGATCAACGGGGCTCATTGAAGGTCATGTGGGGTCAACTGAGGTCAACGAATATCAACCAGGGTCATGTCAGGATAAAATAGTCAACAAGAGTTCGCCAACTTTAACCCATCATCAACCAGGGACATCCAAGATCAAGCAGGGTCAACGAACATTAACTGGGGTCAGGTGGGGTCAAGAGATAATGGGAACTGCAGATGCTGGAGAATCCAAGATAATAAAATGTGAGGCTGGATGAACACAGCAGGCCCAGCAGCATCTCAGGAGCACAAAAGCTGATGTTTCGGGCCTAGACCCTTCATCAGAGAGCCTCTCTGATGAAGGGTCTAGGCCCGAAACGTCAGCTTTTGTGCTCCTGAGATGCTGCTTGGCCTGCTGTGTTCATCCAGCCTCACATTTTATTATCAAGTGGGGTCAAGCTTTGGTTTTTATTGGGACAAAAAAGGAGAAATGGGAAGGATGACAGAGGCAAATCAGAGACTGGGAGTCAGGAACGGTGACGGGGAGGTGAGGAGGGAGTATAGGAGACAGACTAGGACAGAATGAAAGTCTGAGAGAAAGGTAGACGCAGAGGGAGGGAAAGAGACTAAGAGAGAGAGAGAGAGAGACTGTGACTGAGGCAGAGACGGAGATGGAGAAAGGCAGAGAGAGGGAGAGTCAGAGTGAGAAAAGGGAGGAAGAAAGGCCTGTGAAGTGAGGATGTTGGAACAGGGACTTAATGGGGAAGGAAGGAAATTATTTGAAGTTGGTGTCTCAGGTAGACAGGGCAGTTAAGTAGGCATCGGCACGCTTGCCTTCAACGCTGAAACCTTTGAGTATAGGAGCTGGGATGCCATGTTGAGGTTGTACAGAACATTAGCGAGACTTCTTCAGGTCCAGTTCTGGTCTCCCTGTCATAGAAAGGATTTCATTCATCTCGACAGGGTTCAGAAAAGATTTGCCAAGGTGTTACTGGGCTATTTCAATAGGGTGTACATGGTTGAGGGGTGACATTATAGAGGTTTATAAAATCATGAGGGGCATTGACAGGGTGAATAGACAAGATCTTTTCCCCCCAGGGTGGGGGGAGTCCAAAACCAGATGGAGTAGGTTTAAGGTGAGAGGGGAAAGCTGCGAAAGGGACCTGAAGGTGCAATTTTTTTACACAGAGGGTGGTCCGCGCGAGGAATGAGCTTCCAGAGGAAGTGGTGGGTGGGGGTACAGTTACAGCGTTTAAAAAGCATTTGGATAAGTGCATGAACAGGGAAAGGTTTGGAGGGATATGGGCCAGGAGCAGGCATTTGGGACTGGTTCAGTTTGGGAAACATGGTTGGCATGGTCTGGTTGGGCCGAAGGGCCTGTTTCTGTCCTGGTCTTGTCTGTTCACTGATACCTTCTGTGATATGAAGGCCCGAGTGGATAGGGGAGGTGATGGCCCAGTGATATTTTCACTCGACTATTTATTCAGAGACCCAGGTTCAAATCTAGGAAACTCTATTTGTTGTTGAGGGCCGAGGGGAGCCCATCGAAGGAAACTGCCATCCTTACCTGGTCGGGGCCTACACGTGACTCCAGGCCCACAGCAACGTCATTGACTCTAAACTGCCCTTAGCGCAATGAGGGATGGGGCAATATGTGCTGGGCTTGGTGCCTGACACCCACATCCAGTAAATGGCAGCGAATAAAAATCATTTCTCCCTCCCCTCCCCTCCCCTCCCCTCCCCACCATCCAAAGGTTCTGTGTCCCTGGTAATGATCAGTGAGGGTGTGGCTACAGCAGTGTCCTGCTGTCTCTCCCTCCCAGCCTGCGGCTCTTCTCCTGCTAATTTGGGTGGACCCGAGTCCACGAAGAAGGAACCAGGCAGTTTCGAAAGGGGAACTGAGGCCAGGAAGGGCTCCAATTCATCACAATGTGGAGGTGGTGGGGGGGAGGGGGGGGGGGCACAGGGGGACAGGGGGAGGGGGCCGCGGGGGTCAAGCGCTGACTTGGAGAGTGGGGGATTGGGTCTGTACAGTGGGGACATGACATTTACACAGCACCGATACAGGCTAACGTCTCCACAATACAGGGATAGGGAGAGGGTGGAAGGGCTGGAGGGGGATACAGGGATAGGGAGGGGGTGTAGGGGATGGAGGGGGTTACAGAGATAGGGAGAGGGTGTAGGGGTTGGAGGAGGTGACAGGGATAGGGAGGGGGTGTAGGGGATGGAGGGGGTTACAGAGATAGGGAGGGGGTGTGGGGATGGAGGAGGTGACAGGGATAGGGAGTGGGGTGTAGGGACTGGAGGAGGTGACAGAGAAAGGGAGCGGTGTAGGGGATGGAGGGGGTTACAGTGATAGGGATGGGGTGTAGGGGATGGAGGGGGTGACAGAGATAGGGAGGGGTGTAGGGGCTGGAGGGGGTTACAGGGATAGGGAGGGGATGGAGTGGACGGGAGGGGGTGACAGAGATAGGGAAGAGTGTAGGGGTTGGAGGGGTATAGGGGCTGGAAGGGGTGACAGCGATAGGGAGGGGTGTAGGGGATGGAGGAGGTGACAGAGGTAGGGAGGGGTGTAGGGACTGGAGGAGGTGACAGAGGTAGGGAGCGGTGTAGGGGATGGAGGGGGTTACAGAGATAGGGATGGGGTGTAGGGGATGGAGGGGGTGACAGAGATAGGGAGGGGTGTAGGGGCTGGAGGGGGTTACAGGGATAGGGAGGGGATGGAGTGGACGGGAGGGGGTGACAGAGATAGGGAAGAGTGTAGGGGTTGGAGGGGTATAGGGGCTGGAAGGGGTGACAGTGATAGGGAGGGGTGTAGGGGCTGGAAGGAGGTACAGAGACAGGGAGGGGTGTAGGGGCTGGAGGGGTGCAGGGGGCTGGGGGGGTGACAGAGATAGGGAGGTTGTGTAGGGGCCAGAGGGGGTGACAGAGATAGGGAGGGGGTATAGGGGCCGGAGAGGGTGACAGAGACAGGGACGGGTGTAGGGGCTGGAGGGGGTGACAGAGACAGGGAGGGGTGTAGGGGCTGGAGGGGGTGACAGAGACAGGGAGGGGTGTAGGGGCTGGAGGGGTGCAGCGGCCCAGAGGGGGTGACAGAGACAGGGAGGAGTGAAGGGGCTGGAGGGAGTGACAGAGATAGGGAGGAGTGAAGGGGCTGAAGGGGGTGACAGAGATAGGGATGAGTGAAGGGGCTGGAGGGAGTGACAGAGATAGGGAGGAGTGAAGGGGCCGAAGGGGGTGACAGAGATAGGGAGGAGTGAAGGGGCTGGAGGGAGTGACAGAGATAGGGAAGGGGTGTAGACACTGTATTACCTCCATATTCTCATCCCTCTGATTGACGAGGTCCTTTAGATGCTGGGCCATGTTTCCGAACAGGAGGTGCAGTTCCTCCAGTGAGCTGGAGGATAGGTCTATGCAGTGAACTGCCACCATGTTCTGCTGGTTCTGGGTTATCTGAAAATGAATTGGAATGTTTGATCCAATGAGAGTCATCAAACAGCTGCCACTCTGTCTATCATATCGCTGTGGACTGGACCGTCCCCTCCAGTCGCACCCCGTATTGATCCTGCAAACACAGGAAGATGGATGTGGTTGTTGGAGATCAGCTCCAGGACATCTCTGCAGGAGTTCCTCTGGGTCATGTCCTCAGCCCAACCATCTTCAGCTGCTTCATCTATGACCTTCCCTCCATCATAAGGTCAGAAATGGGGATGTTCGCTGATTTGATCGCACAATGTTCAGCACCATTCGTGACTCCTCAGATACTGAAGCAGTCCAATGCAAGAAGATTTGGACAATGACAAATGGTAAGTGACATTCACGCCACACAGATGCCACGCTCTGACCGTCACCAACAAGAGACAATCTAACCACCACCCCTTGACATTCAATGGTGTTCCTATCACTGAATCCCCGGCTATCCACATCCTGGGGGTTACCATTGATCAGAAACTCAGCTGGACTCACCGCATTAATGCAGGGGCCGTAAGAGAAGGTCAGAGGCTGGGAATCCTGTAGCGAGTAACTCCCCTCCTGACTCCCCCCAAAGCCTGTCCAACCATCGACAAGGCACAGTCAGGACTGTGAGGGAACACCCCCCACTTGCCCCTGGCTGGGGGCAGCCCCAACAACACTCAAGAAGCTTAACACCATCCAGGACAAAGCGACCCCCACTTGATTGGCACCACATCCACAAACATCCCACTCCCCCCACCCACCGAAGCTCAGTCGCAGCAGTGTGTACCATCTACAAGATGCTCTGCAGAAACTCACCAAAGATCCTCAGGCAGCACCTTCCAAACCCACCACCCACTTCCATCTGGAGGGGCAAGGGGCAGCAGGAACATGGGAACACCACCCCCCTGCACATTCCCCTCCAAGCCCCTCACCATCCTGGCTTGGAAATAGACCACAGTTCCTTCAGAGTCGCTGGGTCAAACTCCCTCCCTCAGGGACATTGTGGGTCAACACACAGCACATGGACTGCAGTGGTTCAAGAAGGCGGCTCCCCACCACCTTCTCAAGGGGGCAATTAGGGACAAGGCAAGAACTTTTGGCTCGCATCCCATGAGTGGGTGAAAACAACAGAAGGTTTCATGAAGAAATGATCCGATTCTCATTTGGAAGCTTCAGTTGATCCAGCTTGCAACACGCTCTGAGGTGATGGGTGTGTTCCCAAGTAAAGCCCCTGGCCCTGGATCTCCCACTGAGGACAAATACCCCGTGACATTCCAGGCCCGCTCACCTCCTGGATGTGATTGGCCACCGACGCCTGTGTGTCCAAGTCAAGCGTCTGGATTCGTCCGATAAATTCTTCCTTAAACTCGCACTGTGACAGAGATCAAGAGGTTTCAGAAGAGAGAATGGAGTCTGTCTGTGTGTTACCCCCATTCCTCACACCAGTGTCCCGCACCCCCTCACTGCCTCCCAAACCTGACACTCAGAGGGTCCTGCTGACCAGCACTCGGGAGTAGGCCCGTTACCGACCCCCCAACTGGAAATGGCCCAGCTTTGAGAAGATTATGTGGACCAACGCTGTTATATCCTTTGGCTTCAGATAAGGGAAAGCACAGCGACTATGAGCACGGAGCGCAGTCTGGATGCTACTCAGTCTGGTGGACTATCAGGGAGGAGATCGCTTGGCCCAGTCTGTGAGCAGTGGGATTGGGGGTGGGGGGTGCAGGGTCAGTATAAGATTATTTGCATTTTTGAACTCGGTTGGAGATAGAATTTGCGACCCGTCCCTCAGAGGCAACAACAGACTGTTGCTCCCTCAGCCGTTCTTTGTAAATCTTCTCAGCAAAAAAAAGTCGAAAACCCACCAGCAGTCATCGTCAGCACTGAGGGGGGGATTCAGTTGAACCTACTCCACCATCAGAAGCAAAAGGAATTAGGCGAGTGCAACAATTTCAGGAGAAAAGCCCAGTGCCAGCAGTTTGTGTGTGTGTCTGTGTGCATTTGTGTCTGTACGTCCATGTTTGTGTGTGTGTGAGTTTGTGTGTCTCTGTATATGTCTGTGTCTGGGTCTGCGTGTCTGAGAGTTTGTGTGTGTGTGTGTGTGTGTACGCCTGTGTCTGAGTTTGTGTGTGTGTGTCTCTGTATATGCCTGTGTCTGAGTTTGCGTGCGTGCATGTGTGTGTGTGTGTGTGTGTGTCTGTATATGCCTGTGTCTGAGTTTGCGTGCGTGTGTGTGTGTGTGTGTGTGTGTGTCTCTGTATATGCCTGTGTCTGAGTTTGCATGTGTGTGTGTGTGTGTGTGTGATTGTCTCTGTATATGCCTGTGTCTGAGTTTGCGTGTGTGTGTGTGTGTGTCTCTGTATATGCCTGTGTCTGAGTTTGCGTGTGTGTGTGTGTGTGTGTGTGTGTGTGTGTGTGTGTGTGTGTGTGTGCGCGCGCGCGCGCGTGTGTTTTGTAAAACCTTACAGTTGCACAATCCAACTGCTTCCACAGGATACAGGGTAGGGCATTTCGGACTGAGATCAGGAGAAATTTCTTCACCCAGAGAGTGGGGATCCTGCAGGATTCTCTGCCGCAGAAGGTGGTCGGGACTGAAACATTGAATGTTTCCAAGAAGGAGTTAGATACAGCTCTTTGGAAGGGATGAACGAATATGGGATAGAAAGCAGGAACAAGGGACTGAGCGGTAGGATCAGCCATGATCTTACTGAATGGCCAACCTATTTTTGACAATTAACTGAGAAGGAGGGTAATGGTTAATCTGTGTGAGGGCCAGACTTGGGAGGAGAAGCTTTTGGGTACATGTTCAGATTTATTGGGCTGTGCAGATTCCTGAAGGCTTTTAGTACAGCGTGTGAGGCTGTCTCGACAGTTTGCATTGCAGAATGGGAACTGAAACACACAAACACACGCTCTGCTTTATTGAAGGGCAGGAGGAGGACACAAGCTCTTTGTAAAACTCTGTTCATAAGACACGTGGGGACTGGAAGGAGGAAGCTGTGCAAGGCCGACTGACGAGAGAGACAGCATGAGGAACCAGCTTTACTGGAATGCAACCCACACCGAGATTATGTATCGCAGAGGTCTTACCCTCGCTAAATTCCCCACTATCAGTGCCCTGGGGGTTACCATTGACCAGAAACTCAACTGGACTCGCCACATTAACACTGAGGCTACATGAGCAGGCCAGAGGCTGGGAATCATCCCAGTGACCTCCTGAGTCCCCCCCAAAGCTTGTCCCACCATCAACTAGGCACAAGTCAGGAGTGGGAGGGAATACTCCCCACCTGCCCCTAGGTGAGGGCAGCCCCAACAACACTGAAGAAGCTTGACCCCATCCAGGGCAAAGCAGCTCCCACCCCCACCCCCAATTGGCACCACATCCACAAACATCCCACTCCCTCCCCCCACCGACGCTCAGTCGCAGCAGTGTGTACCGTCTACAAGATGCTCTGCAGAAATTCACCAAAGATCCTCAGGCAGCACCTTCCAAACACATGACCCACTTCCATCCAGAAGGACAAGGGGCAGCAGGAACATGGGAACATCACCCCCTGCACAATCCCCTCCGAGCCCCTCACCGTCCCAACTTGGAAATAGATCGCCGTTTCTTCACTGGGTCAAAATCCTGGAATTCCCTCCCTAAAGGGCATCGGTGGGTCACCCCACAGCACATGGACTGCAGCGGTTCAAGGCGGCAGCTTCTCCCCAACCTTCTCAAGGGGCAACTAGGGACGGGACAATAAATGCTGGTCACTGCCAGAGATGCCACAAATGAATTAAAAAAAACCATCAGGATAGACTGAGCAGGGAGGGGTGTTTTCCCTGGAAAATGAGGAAGTTGAAGGAGTGAGTTTAGGAAGTAGTAGGCCATTCAGTAAGATCCTGGCTGATATTCTCCCTCGCTATCCCCCAGCAACTTGTCCCCTGAGTTTTGCTGATCACAAATCCTGCCATCTTGCCCCCTGATGGTGTTTTCTTCAAAAGGGGGAATCGATGGAGAGTCGATCTCCTCATGAGGTTGGGGGAGCAAGACCAGAGACAAGGGGGGCCATCGATATGAGGTAGTCTGGAATAAATTCCATCAGAAGAACCGCCTCTCTTGGCGAGGGGAGATCGAGGTGGGTGCTGTCAATGGGGTTGAGGTGGGGGCGTTGCGGGGAATTGAAGGAGATGATGATGGAGTGAGAGGAGATACAGAGAGAGAAATGAATGGAGGAACAGGAAGCTGTTGGTGGGGGGAGAAGGGTGAGTAATTGAGGACCAGATGGCCTACGTTCGGCACTGGCAATTCTCACAGTCTTGCCCACCCCAGGGGGTAAATGGGGAGGGTCCTTATTGTATTTATCACCCGTCCCTAGTCGACCCTCACTAAGGCCCATTCAGAAAGTCAACCACAGGCCTGGAGTCCATGTAGGCCAGACCAGGGTAAAGATGGTAGATTTCAACCCCAAAAAGGAGCATTAATGACCCAGATGAGGTTTATTTTGATTTTTACAAACTTGTTATTCCGGAACGTTACCATATTTAAATTCTACCAGTCACCCCGGTCGGATTTGACCTCGTGTCTGCTGAACGTGAACAAGGGCCTCAGGATGACGAGGCCAGAGACCCGAACACAGCCCCCCTCTAAACTCACTCCTGACTGACTGAAACTGCTCACGACTTGTCATCGCTTCCGTTTTGACATCTCAGCTCTGCTGCTGAAAAAACGTGCTGCACCATGAGAGAGGGTGCGTTTCCCCACATCACAACGCCTGTGCCAATATCACAAACATTATTCAATTTCTGTCAAACGGGGCTATGAGTAGAAAACAAAAATATTCACTGTCGAAAGGAGTGGGATTGGACTGGGTGGGATATTAAAGGGAGCGGGGAGTGAGGGGGAGAGTGGGATTAGACTGGGTGGGATATTAAAGGGAGCGGGGAGTGAGGGGGGAGAGTGGGATTAGACTGGGTGGGATATTAAAGGGAGCAGGGAGTGAGGGGGGAGAGTGGGATTAGACTGGGTGGGATATTAAAGGGAGCGGGGAGTGAGGGGGGAGAGTGGGATTAGACTGGGTGGGATATTAAGGGGAGCCGGGAGTGAGGGGGAGAGTGGGATTAGACTGGGTGGGATATTAAAGGGAGCAGGGAGTGAGGGGGGAGAGTGGGATTAGACTGGGTGGGATATTAAAGGCAGCAGGGAGTGAGGGGGGAGAGTGGGATTAGACTGGGTGGGATATTAAAGGGAGGAGGGAGTGAGTGGGATTAGACTGGGTGGGATATTAAAGGGAGCGGGGAGTGAGGGGGGAGAGTGGGATTAGACTGGGTGGGATATTAAAGGGAGCGGGCAGAGAGGGCGGAGAGTGGGATTAGACTGGGTGGGATATTAAAGGGAACAGGGATTGAGGGCGGAGAGTGGGATTAGACTGGGTGGGATATTAAAGGGAGCGGGCAGTGAGGGCGGAGAGTGGGATTAGACTGGCTGGGATATTAAAGGGAGCAGGGAGTGGGGGGAGAGTGTGATTAGACTGGGTGGGATATTAAAGGGAGCGGGGAGTGAGGGGGGAGAGTGGGATTAGGCTGGGTGGGATATTAAAGGGAGTGGGGAGCGAGGGGGGAGAGTGGGATTAGACTGGGTGGGGTATTGAAGGGAGCGGGGAGCGAGGGGGGAGAGTGGGATTAGACTGGGTGGGATATTAAAGGGAGCGGGGAGTGAGGGGGAGAGTGGGATTAGACTGGGTGGGATATTAAAGGGAGTGAGGAGTGAGGGGGGACAGTGGGATTAGACTGGGTGGGATATTAAAGGGAGCGGGGAGTGAGGGCGGAGAGTGGGATTAGACTGGGTGGGATATTAAAGGGAGCGGGCAGTGAAGGCGGAGAGTGGGATTAGACTGGGTGGGATATTAAAGGGAGCAGGGAGTGAGGGGGGAGAGTGGGATTAGACTGGGTGGGATATTAAAGGGAGCAGGGAGTGAGGGCGGAGAGTGGGATTAGACTGGGTGGGATATTAAAGGGAGTGGGCAGTGAGGGCGGAGAGTGGGATTAGACTGGGTGGGATATTAAAGGGGGCAGGGAGTGAGGGGAAGAGTGGGATTAGACTGGGTGGGATATTAAAGGGAGCGGGGAGTGAGGGGGGAGAGTGGGATTAGACTGGGTGGGATATTAAAGGGAGCAGGGAGTGAGGGGGGAGAGTGGGATTAGACTGGGTTGGACATTAAAGGGAGCGGGGAGTGAGGGGGGAGAGTGGGATTGGTCTAGGTGGGATATTAAAGGGAGCGGGGAGTGAGGGGGGAGAGTGGGATTGGTCTGGGTGGGATATTAAAGGGAGCGGGGAGTGAGGGGGGAGAGTGGGATTAGACTGGGTGGGATATTAAAGGGAGCGGGGAGTGAGGGAGGAGAGTGGGATTGGTCTGGGTGGGATATTAAAGGGAGCGGGGAGCGAGGGGGAGAGTGGGATTAGACTGGGTGGGATATTAAAGGGAGTGGGGAGTGAGTGGGGAGAGTGGGATTAGACTGGGTGGGATATTAAAGGGAGCGGGGAGTGAGGGGGAGAGTGGGATTAGACTGGGTGGGATATTAAAGGGACCGGGGAGCGAGGGGGAGAGTGGGATTAGACTGGTTGGGATATTAAAGGGAGCAGGGAGTGAGGGGGGAGAGTGGGATTAGACTGGTTGGGATATTAAAGGGAGCGGGGAGTGAGGGGGGAGAGTGGGATTAGACTGGGTGGGATATTAAAGGGAGCGGGGAGTGAGGGGGGAGAGTGGGATTAGACTGGGTGGGACATTAAAGGGAGCGGGGAGTGAGGGGGGAGAGTGGGATTGGTCTGGGTGGGATATTAAAGGGAGCGGGGAGTGAGGGGGGAGAGTGGGATTGGTCTGGGTGGGATATTAAAGGGAGCGGGGAGTGAGGGGGGAGAGTGGGATTAGACTGGGTGGGATATTAAAGGGAGTGGGGAGTGAGGGGGGAGAGTGGGATTGGTCTGGGTGGGATATTAAAGAGAGCGGGGAGCGAGGGGGAGAGTGGGATTAGACTGGGTGGGATATTAAAGGGAGTGGGGAGTGAGTGGGGAGAGTGGGATTAGACTGGGTGGGATATTAAAGGGAGTGGGGAGTGAGGGGGGAGAGTGGGATTAGACTGGGTGGGATATTAAAGGGAGCGGGGAGTGAGGGGGAGAGTGGGATTAGACTGGGTGGGATATTAAAGGGAGCGGGGAGCGAGGGGGAGAGTGGGATTAGACTGGTTGGGATATTAAAGGGAGCGGGGAGTGAGGGGGGAGAGTGGGATTAGACTGGTTGGGATATTAAAGGGAGCGGGGAGTGAGGGGGGAGAGTGGGATTAGACTGGTTGGGATATTAAAGGGAGCGGGGAGTGAGGGGGGAGAGTGGGATTAGACTGGGTGGGATATTAAAGGGAGCGGGGAGTGAGGGGGAGAGTGGGATTAGACTGGGTGGGATATTAAAGGGAGTGGGGAGTGAGTGGGGAGAGTGGGATTAGACTGGGTGGGATATTAAAGGGAGTGGGGAGTGAGGGGGGAGAGTGGGATTAGACTGGGTGGGATATTAAAGGGAGCGGGGAGTGAGGGCGGAGAGTGGGATTAGACTGGGTGGGATATTAAAGGGAGCGGGGAGCGAGGGGGAGAGTGGGATTAGACTGGTTGGGATATTAAAGGGAGCGGGGAGTGAGGGCGGAGAGTGGGATTAGACTGGTTGGGATATTAAAGGGAGCGGGGAGTGAGGGGGGAGAGTGGGATTAGACTGGGTGGGATATTAAAGGGAGCGGGGAGTGAGGGGGGAGAGTGGGATTAGACTGGGTGGGATATTAAAGGGAGCGGGGAGTGAGGGGGGAGAGTAGGATTAGATTGGGTGGGATATTAAAGGGAGCGGGGAGTGAGGGGGGGAGAGTGGGATTAGACTGGGTGGGATATTAAAGGGAGCGGGGAGTGAGGGG
Organism: Stegostoma tigrinum; assembly: GCF_030684315.1. Lineage (NCBI taxonomy): Eukaryota > Metazoa > Chordata > Chondrichthyes > Orectolobiformes > Stegostomatidae > Stegostoma > Stegostoma tigrinum. The sequence continues at coordinate 6,532,488 of NC_081395.1, read as the reverse complement.
GGAGAGTGGGATTAGACGGGGTGGGATATTAAAGGGAGCGGGGAGTGAGGGCGGAGAGTGGGATTAGACGGGGTGGGATATTAAAGGGAGCGGGGAGTGAGGGGGGAGAGTGGGATTAGACTGGGTGGGATATTAAAGGGAGCGGGGAGTGAGGGGGGGAGTGGGATTAGACTGGGTGGGATATTAAAGGGAGCGGGGAGTGAGGGTAAGAGTGAGTAAGTGTGAGTGTGAGCCCGAGGGTATAAGGGTAGAATTGCGTGAGTGAAGATGAGTGAATAGGAGAGTGAGGGAGTGAGAATGAGAGAGTTGAGTGAGGGTGAGGTTTTAAGGGTGAATATAATGGAGTGGGTGAGGGTGAGTGAGTGACTGAGGGAGTGATTGAGGGAGTGGGTGAGGGAGTGAGAGTGGGTGAGGGTGAGGGCGAGGGTGAGGGTGAGGGAGTTAATGAGGGTGAGGGTGAGGGAGTTGGTGAGGGTGAATGTGAGGGTGAGGGTGAGAGTGAGGGTGTGGATGAGGGTGAGGGGGGTTTAGGGTGAGGGTTGGGGGTGAGGGTGAGGGGCGTGAGGGTGAGGGTGTGGTCGAGGGTGTGGGTGAGGGAGTAAGTGAGGGTGAGGGTGAGGGTGAGGGTGGGGGGTTTAGGGTGAGGGTGAGGGTGAGGGGGTTTAGGGTGAGGGCGAGGGTGAGGGGGTTTAGTGTGAGTGAAAGGGGGGTGAGGGGGAGGGCGGGGGGGTGAAGAGGGGTGGGTGAGGGTTTAAGGGTGAGGGTGGGGGGTGAGGGGGGTTTAGGGTGTGGGTGTGTGGGTGTTTAGGGTGAGGGTGGGGGGTGGAGCGGTTTAGGGTGTGGGTGGGGGGTGAGGGTGAGAGTGTGGGTGAGGGTGAGGAGTGTGAGTGGGGTGTTTAGGGCGAGGGTCGGGGGGCGTAAGGGTGAAGGTGGTGGTGTTGGGGGTTTTAGGGTGAGGGTGGGGGGTGAGGGTGAGGGTGGGGGTTTGGGGGTGTGAGGGAGAGGGTTGGGGGGGGTGAGGGTGGGGTGTGAGCGGCTGAGGATGAGGTTGGCGGTGTTTAGCGTGAGGGTGGGGGTGTGAGGGTGGGGCTGTGGGGGTGTGAGGGTGAGGGTGGGGGTGAGGGTGACGGTAGGGGGGTGGGAGTGAGGGTGGGTGTTGAGGGTGAGGGTGACGGTGGGGGAGGGTGGTGAGGGTGGGGGTGTGGGGGTGTGAGGGTGAGGGTGGGGGGGTGGGGTTGTGGGTGGGGGCTGGTGCACCTACCTGAACTGCGCAGCCCAGGAGCAGCATCAGCAGTTTTTCTAACTCTCGCATCGCCTGGTCTGAAACACAGAAAAAATGTCTCCATGGGCCAGGCACAGAGCGACGGCGGTGGCGGGGGGGCGCGGGGGGGGGCGGTGGGGGAGTGGGATGAAGGTGTTGTGTTGGGGTGGGATGGAGGGGAGAGAGAGAGAGGGGTGGTGTGGGGGTGGGATGGAGGGAATGGAGAGGAGGGGTGTGTGAGGGTGGGATGGAGGGAATGGAGAGAGAGAGGGGGTGGGTGGGGGTGGAATAGTGGGAATGGACGGGGGTGTGGGGCTGGGATGGAGGGGAGAGAGGGGGGGGTGTGGGGCGGGATGGAGGGGAGAGAGAGAGAGTGGGTGAGGGTGGGATGGAGGGAATGGAGAGGGGGCGCTGGGGCTGGGATGGAGGGGGACAGAGTGAAAGGGGGGTGGGGTGGGATGGGGGGAGAGAGAGATGGGTGGGGTAGGATGGAGGACAGAGAGAGAGAGCGAGAGAAAGGGGGTGCGGGTGGGTTGGAGGACAGAGGGAGGCGGTGTGGAGCTGAGATGGAGGGGGTGGAGAAAGAGAGCCGGGGGTGGGATGGAGAGAGGGTGGGTGGGGGTGGGACGGAGAGGAGAGAGAGAGATGGTTGGTGGGGGTGGGATAGAGGGGGTAGGGAGGGGGGGTTGGGTTGGGGGTTAGTGGAGAGGAGAGCGGGTGGTGGGGGTCCAATGGAGGATAGAGAGAGACGGGGGAGAGAGAGGTGGGGGGGTCGGGCTGGGGTGCGGTGGGATGGAGGACAGAGAGAGAGGTGGTGTGGGGGTGACAGAAGGAGAGAGACATGGCAGGAGGGAGGGGATGTGGGGAGTGACAGAGAGGGCAATGCAGAGAGAGGGAGGGGGAGAGATAGAGACAAACACAGAGATTGAGAGAGAGAGAGACGGGGAGAGAAAGAGTGAGAGGGGGAGAGAGAGAGACAGAGAGAGAGAAGGATGGAGAGATGGGGAGAGAAAGAGTGAGAGGGGGAGAGAGAGAGACAGAGAGAGAGAAGGATGGAGAGATGGGGAGAGAAAGAGTGAGAGGGGGAGAGAGAGAGACAGAGAGAGAGAAGGATGGAGAGATGGGGAGAGAAAGAGTGAGAGGGGGAGAGAGATAGACAGAGAGAGAGAAGGATAGAGAGATGGGGAGAGAAAGAGTGAGAGGGGGAGAGAGAGAGAGAGAGAGTGACAGATAGAGACACAGAGAGAGAGGGAAAGTGACGGACAGGGAAAGTGAGGTGCAGAGAGACAGAGAAAGACACAGGGAGAGGAAGACAGAGAGAGATAGAGAGAGAGAGACGTGGGGGAAAGAAGATAGAGAAACAGAGATGCAGGGAGAGGGGGTGCAGAGAGAGAGAGAGAGACAGGAAGAGAGTGAGGGGGCGGTGCAGGGAGAGGGGGTGCAGAGGGAGACAGTGAGGGGGCGGTGGAAGGGAGAGGGGGTGCAGACGGAGACAGGGAGGGGGCGGTGGAAGGGAGAGGGGGTGCAGAGGGAGACAGTGAGGGGGTGGTACAGGGAGAGGGGGTGCAAACGGAGACAGGGAGGGGGCGGTGGAAGGGAGAGGGGGTGCAGAGGGAGACAGTGAGGGGGTGGTACAGAGAGAGGGGGTGCAGACGGAGACAGTGAGGGGGCGGTGGAAGGGAGAGGGGGTGCAGACGGAGAGAGTGAGGGGGCGGTGGAAGGGAGAGGGGGTGCAGACGGAGACAGTGAGGCGGCGGTGGAAGGGAGAGGGGGTGCAGAGGGAGACAGTGAGGGGGCGGTGGAAGGGAGAGGGGGTGCAGACGGAGACAGTGAGGGGGCGGTGGAAGGGAGAGGGGGTGCAGACGGAGACAGTGAGGGGGCGGTGGAAGGGAGAGGGGGTGCAGACGGAGACAGTGAGGGGGCGGTGGAAGGGAGAGGGGGTGCAGACGGAGACAGTGAGGGGGCGGTGGAAGGGAGAGGGGGTGCAGACGGAGACAGTGAGGGGGCGATGGAAGGGAGAGGGGGTGCAGAGGGAGGCAGTGAGGGGGCGGTGGAAGGGAGAGGGGGTGCAGACGGAGACAGTGAGGGGGCGGTGGAAGGGAGAGGGGGTGCAGACGGAGACAGTGAGGGGGCGGTGGAAGGGAGAGGGGGTGCAGACGGAGACAGTGAGGGGGCGGTGGAAGGGAGAGGGGGTGCAGACGGAGACAGTGAGGGGGCGGTGGAAGGGAGAGGGGGTGCAGACGGAGACAGGGAGGGGGCGGTGGAAGGGAGAGGGGGTGCAGAGGGAGACAGGGAGGGGGCGGTGGAAGGGAGAGGGGGTGCAGAGGGAGACAGTGAGGGGGCGGTGGAAGGGAGAGGGGGTGCAGACGGAGACAGTGAGGGGGCGGTGGAAGGGAGAGGGGGTGCAGAGGGAGACAGGGAGGGGGCGGTGGAAGGGAGAGGGGGTGCAGAGGGAGACAGGGAGGGGGCGGTGGAAGGGAGAGGGGGTGCAGACGGAGACAGTGAGGGGGCGGTGGAAGGGAGAGGGGGTGCAGAGGGAGACAGGGAGGGGGCGGTGGAAGGGAGAGGGGGTGCAGAGGGAGACAGGGAGGGGGCGGTGGAAGGGAGAGGGGGTGCAGACGGAGACAGTGAGGGGGCGGTGGAAGGGAGAGGGGGTGCAGAGGGAGACAGGGAGGGGGCGGTGGAAGGGAGAGGGGGTGCAGAGGGAGACAGGGAGGGGGCGGTGGAAGGGAGAGGGGGTGCAGAGGGAGACAGGGAGGGGGCAGTGGAAGGGAGAGGGGGTGCAGACGGAGACAGGGAGGGGGCGGTGGAAGGGAGAGGGGGTGCAGACGGAGACAGGGAGGGGGCGGTGGAAGGGAGAGGGGGTGCAGAGGGAGACAGGGAGGGGGCGGTGGAAGGGAGAGGGGGTGCAGAGGGAGACAGGGAGGGGGCGGTGGAAGGGAGAGGGGGTGCAGAGGGAGACAGTGAGGGGGCGGTGGAAGGGAGAGGGGGTGCAGACGGAGACAGTGAGGGGGCGGTGGAAGGGAGAGGGGGTGCAGACGGAGAGAGTGAGGGGGCGGTGGAAGGGAGAGGGGGTGCAGAGGGAGACAGGGAGGGGGCGGTGGAAGGGAGAGGGGGTGCAGAGGGAGACAGGGAGGGGGCGGTGGAAGGGAGAGGGGGTGCAGAGGGAGACAGGGAGGGGGCGGTGGAAGGGAGAGGGGGTGCAGAGGGAGACAGGGAGGGGGCGGTGGAAGGGAGAGGGGGTGCAGAGGGAAGACAGTGAGGGGGCGGTGGAAGGGAGAGGGGTTGCAGACAGAGACAGGGAGGGGGCGGTGGAAGGGAGAGGGGGTGCAGAGGGAGACAGGGAGGGGGCGGTGGAAGGGAGAGGGGGTGCAGACGGGGGCGGTGAGGGGGCGGTGGAAGGGAGAGGGGGTGCAGACGGAGACAGTGAGGGGGCGGTAGAAGGGAGAGGGGGTGCAGACGGAGACAGTGAGGGGGCGGTGGAAGGGAGAGGGGGTGCAGACGGAGACAGTGAGGGGGCGGTAGAAGGGAGAGGGGGTGCAGGGGGAGACAGTGAGGGGGCGGTGGAAGGGAGAGGGGGTGCAGACGGAGACAGTGAGGGGGCGGTAGAAGGGAGAGGGGGTGCAGACGGAGACAGTGAGGGGGCGGTGGAAGGGAGAGGGGGTGCAGACGGAGACAGTGAGGGGGCGGTGGAAGGGAGAGGGGGTGCAGACGGAGACAGTGAGGGGGCGGTGGAAGGGAGAGGGGGTGCAGACGGAGACAGTGAGGGGGCGGTGGAAGGGAGAGGGGGTGCAGACGGAGACAGTGAGGGGGCGGTGGAAGGGAGAGGGGGTGCAGACGGAGACAGTGAGGGGGCGGTGGAAGGGAGAGGGGGTGCAGACGGAGACAGTGAGGGGGCGGTGGAAGGGAGAGGGGGTGCAGACGGAGACAGGGAGGGGGCGGTGGAAGGGAGAGGGGGTGCAGAGGGAGACAGGGAGGGGGCGGTGGAAGGGAGAGGGGGTGCAGAGGGAGACAGGGAGGGGGCGGTGGAAGGGAGAGGGGGTGCAGACGGAGACAGGGAGGGGGCGGTGGAAGGGAGAGGGGGTGCAGACGGAGACAGGGAGGGGGCGGTGGAAGGGAGAGGGGGTGCAGAGGGAGACAGGGAGGGGGCGGTGGAAGGGAGAGGGGGTGCAGAGGGAGACAGGGAGGGGGCGGTGGAAGGGAGAGGGGGTGCAGAGGGAGACAGGGAGGGGGCGGTGGAAGGGAGAGGGGGTGCAGACGGAGACAGTGAGGGGGCGGTGGAAGGGAGAGGGGGTGCAGACGGAGAGAGTGAGGGGGCGGTGGAAGGGAGAGGGGGTGCAGAGGGAGACAGGGAGGGGGCGGTGGAAGGGAGAGGGGGTGCAGAGGGAGACAGGGAGGGGGCGGTGGAAGGGAGAGGGGGTGCAGAGGGAGACAGGGAGGGGGCGGTGGAAGGGAGAGGGGGTGCAGAGGGAGACAGGGAGGGGGCGGTGGAAGGGAGAGGGGGTGCAGAGGGAAGACAGTGAGGGGGCGGTGGAAGGGAGAGGGGTTGCAGACAGAGACAGGGAGGGGGCGGTGGAAGGGAGAGGGGGTGCAGAGGGAGACAGGGAGGGGGCGGTGGAAGGGAGAGGGGGTGCAGACGGGGGCGGTGAGGGGGCGGTGGAAGGGAGAGGGGGTGCAGACGGAGACAGTGAGGGGGCGGTAGAAGGGAGAGGGGGTGCAGACGGAGACAGTGAGGGGGCGGTGGAAGGGAGAGGGGGTGCAGACGGAGACAGTGAGGGGGCGGTAGAAGGGAGAGGGGGTGCAGGGGGAGACAGTGAGGGGGCGGTGGAAGGGAGAGGGGGTGCAGACGGAGACAGTGAGGGGGCGGTAGAAGGGAGAGGGGGTGCAGACGGAGACAGTGAGGGGGCGGTGGAAGGGAGAGGGGGTGCAGACGGAGACAGTGAGGGGGCGGTAGAAGGGAGAGGGGGTGCAGAGGGAGACAGTGAGGGGGCGGTGGAAGGGAGAGGGGGTGCAGACGGAGACAGGGAGGGGGCGGTGGAAGGGAGAGGGGGTGCAGAGGGAGACAGTGAGGGGGCGGTGGAAGGGAGAGGGGGTGCAGAGGGAGACAGGGAGGGGGCGGTGGAAGGGAGAGGGGGTGCAGACGGAGACAGGGAGGGGGCGGTGGAAGGGAGAGGGGGTGCAGACGGAGACAGGGAGGGGGCGGTGGAAGGGAGAAGGGGTGCAGACGGAGACAGGGAGGGGGCGGTGGAAGGGAGAGGGGGTGCAGACGGAGACAGGGAGGGGGCGGTGGAAGGGAGAGGGGGTGCAGACGGAGACAGGGAGGGGGCGGTGGAAGGGAGAGGGGGTGCAGACGGAGACAGGGAGGGGGCGGTGGAAGGGAGAGGGGGTGCAGACGGAGAGAGTGAGGGGGCCGTACAGGGAGAAAGGCCAGATCACTCACCACTGAGGGGGTCACGGCCCAGGAGCTGCACATTGGGGAGATCCATGAGGATGAGCTGCTGGAGGTCCTCCTGCTCGGGGTCGGGGGGCGGTGGAGAGAGAGACAGAGAGAGAGAGCGTGTTAGACAGACACAGACAGACAGAGTAACAACCCAGACCCTGGCAACAGCGCGGGGGGGTGGTGAGGGAGCTGGGGGGGACAGTGGTGAAGACAGGGGCACAACTGGGGTGGGGCAGAGCCCAGAGGGGCCTTCCCATTCCAACCTGCAGGTGATGCCTGCGGCAGTCAAATAGCCCACCTCACTCAGGGGGTGGTGGGGACCTTGAGAGGCCAGGGGCTGGCAGCTGCCCCATGCCTGGAGAGGGGCAGATTGATGGGATGCCCAGGGGTGGCTGTTGCTGGGAGCGAATGAATGGACTGTTACAGGCAGTGACAGTGCCTGTGTGACAGTTTGGAGGGGGAGGGAGGGAAGAGGAGGGTGAGGAGGGGGCAGGGTGGACGAGGAGGCAGGAGGGGGGACGAGGAGGCGGGAGGGTGGACGAGGAGGCGGGAGGGTGGACGAGGAGGCGGGAGGGGGGACGAGGAGGCGGGAGGGTGGACGAGGAGGCAGGAGGGGGGACGAGGAGGTGGGAGGGTGGACGAGGAGGCGGGAGGGGGGACGAGGAGGCGGGAGGGTGGACGAGGAGGCGGGAGGGGGGACGAGGAGGCGGGAGGGTGGACGAGGAGGCGGGAGGGGGGACGAGGAGGCGGGAGGGTGGACGAGGAGGCAGGAGGGGGGACGAGGAGGTGGGAGGGTGGACAGGAGGCGGGAGGGGCGACGAGGAGGCGGGAGGGGGGATGAGAAGACGGGAGGGGAGGGGGAGGAGGATGAGAGGGGAAGGGGTGGAGGAGGAGGAGGGGAGGGAGGGGGAGGAGGAGGGTTTGGGGGAAGGAGATGTGGTGGGGGTAGGAGTATGAGGAGGGGGAGGATGAGGTGGTAGGAGGAGGGGGGTGCCATGGTGATGGAGGTAGGATGGGTTGGGGGGGAGGGGGATGCACCGGTGATGGGGGGTGGGGTGTGCAGCGGTGATGGGGGGAGGATGGGTGGAGGGGGGGGGTGCAGCGGTGCTGGGGGGAGGTGGGGGGAGGGGGGTTGCAGCGGTGCTGGGGGGAGGTGGGGGGAGGGGGGTTGCAGCAGTGATGGGGGGAGGTGGGGGGAGGGGGGTGCAGCGGTGATGGGGGGAGGATGGGTGGAGGGGGGGTGCAGCGGTGCTGGGGGGAGGTGGGGGGAGGGGGGTTGCAGCGGTGCTGGGGGGAGGTGGGGGGAGGGGGGTTGCAGCAGTGATGGGGGGAGGTGGGGGGAGGGGGGTGCAGCGGTGATGGGGGGAGGATGGGTGGAGGGGGGGGTGCAGCGGTGATTGGGGGGAGGTGGGGGGAGGGGTGGGTGCAGCGGTGATGGGGAGAGGATGGGTGGAGGGGGGGGTGCAGCGGTGCTGGGGGGAGGATGGGTGGAGGGGGGGGGTGCAGCGGTGCTGGGGGGAGGTGGGGGGAGGGGGGTTGCAGCGGTGCTGGGGGGAGGTGGGGGGAGGGGGGTGCAGCGGTGATGGGGGGAGGTGGGGGGAGGGGGTGGGTGCAGCGGTGATGGCGGGGAGGATGGGGGGAGGGGGGTGCAGCGGTGATGGGGGGAGGTGGGGGGAGGGGGGGGTGCAGCGGTGATGGGGGGAGGATGGGTGGAGGGGGGGGTGCAGCGGTGATTGGGGGGAGGTGGGGGGAGGGGTGGGTGCAGCGGTGATGGGGAGAGGATGGGTGGAGGGGGGGGGTGCAGCGGTGCTGGGGGGAGGTGGGGGGAGGGGGTGGGTGCAGCGGTGCTGGGGGGAGGATGGGGGGAGGGGGTGGGTGCAGCGGTGCTGGGGGGAGGTGGGGGGAGGGGTGGGTGCAGCGGTGATGGGGAGAGGTGGGGGGAGGGGTGGGTGCAGCGGTGCTGGGGGGAGGATGGGGGGAGGGGGTGGGTGCAGCGGTGCTGGGGGGAGGTGGGGGGAGGGGGGGGGGTGCAGCGGTGCTGGGGGGAGGATGGGTGGGGGGGGTTGCAGCGGTGCTGGGGGGAGGTGGGGGGAGGGGGGTGCAGCGGTGATGGGGGGAGGTGGGGGGAGGGGGTGGGTGCAGCGGTGATGGGGGAGGATGGGTGGAGGGGGGGGTGCAGCGGTGATGGGGGGAGGTGGGGGGAGGGGGTGGGTGCAGCGGTGATGGCGGGGAGGATGGGGGGAGGGGGGTGCAGCGGTGATGGGGGGAGGATGGGGGGAGGGGGTGGGTGCAGCGGTGCTGGGGGGAGGATGGGTGGGGGGGGGTGCAGCGGTGCTGGGGGGAGGATGGGTGGAGGGGGGGGTTGCAGCGGTGCTGGGGGGAGGTGGGGGGAGGGGGGGTGCAGCGGTGCTGGGGGGAGGGGGGTTGCAGCGGTGATTGGGGGGAGGTGGGGGGAGGGGGGGGTGCAGCGGTGATGGGGAGAGGTGGGGGGAGGGGTGGGTGCAGCGGTGCTGGGGGGAGGATGGGGGGAGGGGGTGGGTGCAGCGGTGCTGGGGGGAGGTGGGGGGAGGGGGGGGGTGCAGCGGTGCTGGGGGGAGGGGGGTTGCAGCGGTGATTGGGGGGAGGTGGGGGTGAGAAATGGAAGAATTTCGCTGGAACACAGCGGGTTTCCGCTTTCAGAGTTTGTGATGGTGAGCTTCAGGTTGGAGGCTAAAATTAAACGGCAGCATTTGTGACTGACCACGTTCCTGGGGGTGGCGGAGGTGGGGGGGGGGCGGGGGGGGGGGTGGGTTAGTGGTTTGTTGGTCATTGAGAGATAGAGAGAGAGAGAGATCACAATGAAAAAATCAAACACTATAATGGCAATGACAGTTTGCAGGAAGAATGAGTCAAAATTCTGGCACTCGCCTCTTTCCATTTAACCACAACTGTTCACTCTAGCCTTCCCCTCCTTTGTCTGTTAAATAAATTCCACAAAATGTTTACCTCAGAAGCGAGGCTGGCTTCACCTCTCCATTACATTCGTACCCTCAATGCGGACATTCACCGGTAACTGCACAATGCTCGGTCCCATTCGGGGCTCCTCAGTTACCGAAGCCTCCCATAAGGACTGCTTTTCAAAAAAGGTATTTTAAAAAGAGAGAGACAGAGAAAGAGAGAGAGACAGAGATGGGTGGGGAGGGTTCGGGAGGGAATTCCTGAGCTCAGGGCCCCAGGGAGCAGCAAGCCCGGCCCCCAGTGGTGGATCGATGGGAATCGGGTGGGGGGAATGCTCCAGAGGCCGGATTGGAAGAGGTTCCAGAGATAGGGAGGGGGTGTAAGGGGCTGGAGGGGGTTACAGAGATAGGGAGGGGTTTTAGAGGCTGGAGGGGGTGACAGATAGGGAGGGGTTGTAGGGGCTGGAGAGGGTGTAGAGGCTGGAGGGGGTGACAGAGATAAGGAGGGGGTGTAGGGGCCGGAGGGGTTTACAGAGATAGGGAGGGTTGTGGGTGCGAAAGGAGGTTACGGAGATTACAGCTTCATGAGGGAGTTGTAACTGCAGGTTGAGGGAGAGGAGGAAGATGGGACTCCATGGGGATGGTGAGCTTGTAAAGACAAGGCCCGTTTACAAGACGGCCACCATCCCAGGCCTCTGGCTAACTCCCAGGTCTTACCTGGTAGAAGGATTTGATTTGTTGGACCAGGATGGTGAGGTTCTGCACCCGGACCACATCATCGTTGCTGGCATTGTGGTAGATTCGCTGGGTCTGGGGGTTTGGGTCTCTGAAACACAGAAGGAGAACACAGTGGGGGAGCTACCGTGGATTCAGTCTCCATTGTTGAGCCGCCATTGGCCATCTCCAAATTGGCCCTCCACCCTGATCCTCTAACCCTTCTCCCCCCAAAGACCTGACTCCAAAATGAGTGACCTCCCTCCCCACACCCTCTCCATCTCAACAAACACACCCCACACCCTGGGTGACATTCCCCTGAGACTCCTCATGCCCCACCAAGCATCTCCGTCTCAGCCTCCCCCACCCTCTGCCCAACCCCCCGGCCTGATGCACAGCAACATGCTGGAGCTACTGTGATACCCCATGTAGTTGAATAGCCTCCTCCAGGGAGAGATCAAGGGAGAGATGTAGACAGAGGGAGTGAGTGAGAGAGAGGGATCAGGAAGAGAGGCAGAGAGAAAAGGAGATGATGGAGGGAGAGACAGAAAGAGATGAGAGACGGAGAGATGAGTGAGAGAAAGACAGAGAGAGAGAAAGAAGGGTAAGATGAATGAAAGAGAGAGCCGGGGTGGGGGGTGGGTGGTGGTTGGGGAGGGAAGGGACGAGTGAGTGACAGAAAGTGAGGGAGAGAAAGACAGAGGCGGGGGGAGAGATGAATGAGAGAAAGGGGGGGAGAGATGAGTGAAAGAGAGAGAGAGATAGAGAGATGAGTGAGAGAAATGGGGAGAGATGAGTGAGAGAAAGACAGAGAGAGAGAAAGGAGGCGTAAGATGAGTGAAAGAGAGCGCAGGTTGGGGGAGAGATGAGTGAGAGAACGAGGGAGAGATGAGTGGGAGACAGCAAGAGAGGGAGGGAGCTGAGGGAGAGAAAGGGGGAGAGACGAGTGAGAGAGTCGGGGAGAGATGGATGAGAGAAAGGGGGAGAGATGAGTGAGAGAAAGGGGGGAGAGATGAGTGAGAGACAGAAAGCAAGGGAGGGAGCTGAGGGAGAGAAAGGGGGAGAGACGAGTGAGAGAGTCGGGGAGAGATGGATGAGAGAAAGGGGGAGAGATGAGTGAGAGAAAGGGGGGAGAGATGAGTGAGAGACAGAAAGCAAGGGAGGGAGCTGAGGGAGAGAAGAGGGATAGCCAGCCTGGCCAGGCCAGGCCTCTGCGCAATGCTGGGCCTCGTTCCCATGGTCACCTACATCTGCCTCATGACTCGGTTGAGGAAGACGCCATCGAGCAGCTTGAGGTAGTCAGCTTGACAGTCTGTGCGGCCCGGGGCCTTCACCTCCATGTACTGTCCATCAGAACCATCGAGGGAGGCTTCAAATGTCCTCACCTGAGGGTCAAGAGAGGTAAGGGAGAGTCACAACAGAGCGCACACTGAGAGGGTGGGAGGGGACACCGGGGGGGCGGGGGGGGGTCGCACAGGGAGAGAGTGAGAGGGAGATTGGGGATGGAGGGAGAGGAGAGGAGGGAAGGAGGAAGGGAGAGAGAAATGGAGAGAGGGAGAGGAGAGAAAGGGAGAGAGAGAGAGAGAAAGGGAGGGAGGAAGGGAGAGAGGGAGGGAGAGGGAGAGGGATGGGAGAGAAAGGGAGAGAGAGAGAGAGAGAAAGGGAGAGAGGGAGGGAGGGAGGAAGGGAGAGCGGGAGGGAGAGGGATGGGAGAGAAAGTGGGAGAGAGAGAGAGAGAGAGTAAGGGAGAGAGGGAGGGAGGGAGGAAGGGAGAGGGGGAGGGAGAGGGATGGGAGAGAAAGTGGGAGAGAGAGAGAGAGAGAGTAAGGGAGAGAGGGAGGGAGGGAGGAAGGGAGAGGGGGAGGGAGAGGGATGGGAGAGAAAGGGAGGGAGAGAGAGAGAGAAAAGGAGAGAGGGAGGAAGGAAGGGCGAGGGGGAGGGAGGTGGAGGGAGGCAGAGAGAAAGGGAGAGGGGGAGGGGAGAAGGGAGAGCGGGAGGGAGAGGGATGGGAGAGAAAGGGAGAGAGATAGAGAAAGGGAGAGAGGGAGGAAGGAAGGGAGAAATGGAGAGAAGAGAGAGGGAACACTTTTCCAGCCAATTCAGCCCATCATATCCATGCTGGCCCTCAAACATCCCTCCATTCTGACGCCATTTCCCAGCATTTGGCAGCCTGTTCCTGTTCACTGTGGTGTTTCAAGAGCTCACCTCAACATTCCTTCAAAATCCAGTCAGGTCCAGCCTCTCCCCACCCCTTCAGGCAGTGGGTTCCAGGCCTGCACCATTCTCTGGCTGAGCAAATGTTTCCTCAAATTCCCTTTTGCCCCTCAACTCCACGCTGTGGCCCAGATCACTGACTCCACTCTGAAAGGGGTAAAGGATCTGCCCTGTCTATTTCCCTCAGAATGTTGTGCATCTCAATGAGACGCTCCCTGAGCCCTTCTCTGCTCTATAGGAAGACAGCCTGAGGCCTACCCAGGCCCTCTCCATCGCTGAATCTCTGCATCCCGGGTAACTTCCTGGGAAATCTGCTTGACATCTCCCGTGGGAAGCAGGACAGCACCCAGTTACGCAGCTAAAATCTTAAGGTGTTAAACCAGAACACCAAATCCGTCCAACCCTCACCTGACAGCCAAGGCCCAGCATTTGCTCCCGGGCGAATAGCCCGATCCAGGGGCAACTATTTTAATCCCTCAAGCAGGGTGGGGGGAATGTGTACACGGAGCGGGGAAAGGGCTCGCCACACGACCGGGGCCACTGCTGCTTCTGGGATCTTCCTGTGCAGAGATTGGCGGCCGAGAGGAGGGAGAGATCACACAGAGGCCTTGCCTCAAACACACACAGGGAGAGCTCGCATCGGCGACACGGCCCTCTCCTCCCAGAGTTTCAACACGTCAACCAACCTACCACGCACCGCCTCCACGGTTTCCACCAGCGTTTCCTTTCTGGAATGTTCCCTGCCCTGTGGTTAAGCCACCACAACAGCACAGCACGTCCAACTGTGCAAGGAGCTGTTTCGGAGCCCCAGTGGGGTGGGGGTTCAGAGGCTCCATGCTGAGGGAGCGGGCACTGTCGGAGGGTCAGCGCTGAGGGAGCGGGCACTGTCGGAGGGTCAGTGCTGAGGGAGCGGGCACTGTCGGAGGGTCAGTGCTGAGGGAGCGGACACTGTCGGAGGGTCAGTGCTGAGGGAGCGGGCACTGTCGGAGGGTCAGTGCTGAGGGAGCGGGCACTGTCGGAGGGTCAGTGCTGAGGGAGCGGGCACTGTGGGAGGGTCAGTGCTGAGGGAGGGGGCACTGTCGGAGGGTCAGTGCTAAGGGAGTGGGCACTGTTGGAGGGTCAGTGCTGAGGGAGTGGGCACTGTCGGAGGGTCAGTGCTGAGGGAGCGGGCACTGTGGGAGGGTCAGTGCTGAGGGACTGGGCACTGTCAGAGGGTCAGTGCTGAGGGAGCGGGCACTGTCGGAGGGTCAGTGCTAAGGGAGCGGGCACTGTTGGAGCGTCAGTGCTGAGGGAGTGGGCACTGTCAGAGGGTCAGTGCTGAGGGAGCAGGCACTGTCAGAGGGTCAGTGCTGAGGGAGCAGGCACTGTCGGAGGGTCAGTGCTGAGGGAGCGGGCACTGTGGGAGGGTCAGTGCTGAGGGACTGGGCACTGTCGGAGGGTCAGTGCTGAGGGAGTGGGCACTGTCGGAGGGTCAGCACTGAGGGAGATCCCATAGCCACGCTTAGATGAAAAGGAAGGGGTGTTGTCCCTGGGGTCCTGGGACCAATATTTAACCCTAACCCCTCTCTGATTACATCGTGGTTGTCACGTTTCGGGAGCTTTCTGTGCAGAATTTGGTTGCTAGTTATGTCACCTTCTACTGCATCCTAGCTGCTCAGGCCTTACAAACTTCCCATTATAGTGAGATCATTGACCCCATCTATCTCGTATCGGACCATGGAAACCAGAGCTTGCACCACACAAAAGAAGATCCCAAAATCTCCGGGGTTATTGTCCGGCCCATCTAGAGAGCTGAATGTAGAGCTAGATGGACACAGCAGGCCAAGCAGCATCAGAGGAGCAGGAAAGCTGACGTTTCAGGTCTAGACCCTTCTTTAGAAAGATTCTTCCATTTCTGAAGGAGAGTCTCGACCTGAAACGTCAGCCTTCCTGCTCCTCTGGTGCTGCTTGGCCTTCTGTGTCCATCCAGCTCTGCACCTTGTTATCTCAGGTTCTCCGGCATCTGCACTTCTTACTATCTCTAGAGAGCTGAATGTTCAGCTTTCGAGCAGGAAGGATCAAAATTCAACTGTAAGAGATTGTAGCAACTATCGAGAGAGAGAGAGAGAGAGAGAGAGGAGTGGGAGAGTGGAGTTAGTGAGAGAGAAACACAGACAGAGATAGAGAGTGAGATACAGAGAGAAAACCAAAGGGAGAGGCAGAGATGGTGAGGTAGATTGAGGGAGAAACCCGGAGTGAGAGAAAGAGTTTTAAAAGAGAGAGGAATAGAGAGGAAAGCAGCAAGATGGAGTGAAGGGAGAGAGATGGGGTTGGAGGTACAGAGAGAGAGAGAGACAGACAATATTTGAATGTGAGACAGATCAACAACAAGAGAGACTGACAGAAAGAGAGAGAGACTGAGACAGAGAGAAAGAGAGAGGGGAGGTCGAGGTGGTAAGACCGAGACAGTGATAGAGACTGAAAGAAAGGCAGAGAGAGATTGAGACAGGACTGAGACACAGAGGGAGAGACTGAGAGAAAGAGAGAGACAGAGAGAGAGGGGGAGTGAGACAGGGACTGACAGATTCAGCCATACTGAGATAGAGACTGAGATACAGAGAGATGGAGATTGTAATACAGAGCCACTGAGACACAGATTGAGATACAGAGAAACAGAGACAGGGACTGAGATACAGACAGACTGCGACAGAGACAGATGCTGAGATACAGAGAGACTGAGACTGAGCCAGAGAGTGAGACACAGAGAGACAGACACTAAGACAGACACACAGAGAGGGAGGGAGTGAGACACAAGGAGACTGAGCCCCACTCGGAAACACTTACCCAGCTGACTAATGGGCTTTGCATGAACTGCTGCAGTTTGTGGCTGAGCTGAGAGTCACTCTTTAGGACAGAACGTCTCCGAGTGCTGAGCGCTCGGCCTGAGAGCTCCATCATTCACCCAGAGCGTGGCCACAACAAGAGTATGGTGTCAGGAACACATCCCCAGCACCTTCCACGGCTCCATCAGCTCCCAGGAAGGCACACGAACAACACAAAAAGCCAGGAACACACGGTCGGCGAGAGAAATACTCCCAAACACTTCCTCAAGCTCTTACACTCTCTTACTCAACCAGCCAACTCTTCCTGTGTAAGTCAGGAAACTTCCATCAACTGAGAGGCTGGCCTTGAGATGGCAAGGCTCCTCCCACATCAGTGAACATACAGCGCGACTCAATATTACTGCCTGGAGAATATTACTGAACCTTCGCGCGCAATCTCTGCGGAAAAATATTACTGACACTTCCCTTGCAATCTCTGTGCAAAAAATATTACTGGCCCTTCCCTCGCAATCCCTGTTTATAAAATATTACTGACGCTTCGCTCACAATCTCTGTGTATAAAATATTACTGACTCTTCCCTCGCAATCCCTGTGTATAAAATATGACTGACGAGTCCCTCACAATCCCTGTTTATAAAATATTACTGACCCTTCCCTCGCAATCTCTGTTTATAAAATATTACTGACCCTTCCTTCGCAATCTCTGTTTGTAAAATATTACTGACTCTTAGCTCACAATCTCTGTGTATAAAATATTACTGACGCTTCCCTTGCAATCCTTGTTTATAAAATGTTACTGACCCTTCCCCCGCAATCTCTGTGTATAAAATATTACTGACCATTCCCCCACAATCTCTGTTTGTAAAATATTACTGACCCTTCCCTCGTAAACTCTGTGTATAAAATATTACTGACCCTTCCCTCACAATCTCTGGTATAAAATATTACTGACCCTTCCCCCGAAATCTCTGTGTATCAAATATTACTGACTCTTCCCTCGCAATCTCTGTTTATAAAATATTACTGATGCTTCTCTCGCAATCCCTGTTTATAAAATATTACTGATGCTTCCCTCGCAATCTCTGTGTATCAAATATTACTGACCCTTCCCTCACAATCTCTGTGTATAAAATATTACTGACCCTTCCCCCGCAATCTCTGTTTATAAAATATTACTGACTCTTCCCTCGCAATCTCTGTGTATAAAATATTACTGAACCTTCCCTCGCAATCTCTGTGTATCAAATATTACTGACGCTTCCCTTGCAATCCTTGTTTATAAAATATTACTGACCCTTCCCTCACAATCTCTGGTATAAAATATTACTGACCCTTCCCCCGCAATCTCTGTTTATAAAATATTACTGACCCTTCCCCCACAATCTCTGTGTATAAAATATTACTGACTCTTCCCTGGCAATCCCTGTGTATAAAATATGACTGACGAGTCCCTCACAATCCCTGTTTATAAAATATTACTGATGCTTCGCTCACAATCTCTGTTTATAAAATATTACTGACGCTTCCCTCGCAATCCCTGTGTATAAAATATTACTGACCCTTCCCTCGTAATCCCTGTTTATAAAATATTACTGATGCTACCCTCGCAATCTCTGTTTATAAAATATTACTGACCCTTCCTTCGCAATCTCTGTTTGTAAAATATTACTGACCCTTCCCCCGCAAACTCTGTCTTTAAAATATTACTGACGCTTCCCTTGCAATCCTTGTTTATAAAATATTACTGACCCTTCCCCCGCAATCTCTGTATATAAAATATTACTGACTCTTCCCTCGCAATCTCTGTTTATAAAATATTACTGACCCTTCCCTCACAATCTCTGTGTATAAAATATTACTGACCATTCCCTCGCAATCTCTGTTTGTAAAATATTACTGACGCTTCCCTCGTAAACTCTGTGTATAAAATATTACTGACCCTTCCCCCACAATCTCTGTGTATAAAATATTACTGAACCCTTCCCTCGTAAACTCTGTGTATAAAATATTACTGACCCTTCCCCCGCAATCTCTGTGTATAAAATATTACTGACTCTTCCCTCGCAATCTCTGTGTATAAAATATTACTGACCCTTCCCTCGCAATCTCTGTGTGTAAAATATTACTGACGCTTCCCTTGCAATCCTTGTTTATAAAATATTACTGACCCTTCCCTCACAATCTCTGGTATAAAATATTACTGACTCTTCCCCGGCAATCTCTGTGTATAAAATATTACTGACTCTTCCCTCGCAATCTCTGTTTATAAAATATTACTGACGCTTCTCTCGCAATCCCTGTTTATAAAATATTACTGATGCTTCCCTCGCAATCTCTGTGTATCAAATATTACTGACTCTTCCCTCGCAATCTCTGTGTATAAAATATTACTGACTCTTCCCTCGCAATCTCTGTTTATAAAATATTACTGACCCTTCCCTCACAATCTCTGTGTATAAAATATTACTGACCATTCCCTCGCAATCTCTGTTTGTAAAATATTACTGACACTTCCCTCGTAAACTCTGTGTATAAAATATTACTGACCCTTCCCCCACAATCTCTGTGTATAAAATATTACTGAACCCTTCCCTCGTAAACTCTGTGTATAAAATATTACTGACCCTTCCCCCGCAATCTCTGTTTATAAAATATTACTGACTCTTCCATCGCAATCTCTGTGTATAAAATATTACTGACCCTTCCCTCGCAATCTCTGTGTATAAAATATTACTGACGCTTCCCTTGCAATCCTTGTTTATAAAATATTACTGACCCTTCCCTCACAATCTCTGGTATAAAATATTACTGACCCTTCCCCGGCAATCTCTGTGTATAAAATATTACTGACTCTTCCCTCGCAATCTCTGTTTATAAAATATTACTGACCCTTCCCCCGCAATCTCTGTTTATAAAATATTACTGACCCTTCCCCCGCAATCTCTGTGTATAAACTATTACTGACTCTTCCCTCGCAATCTCTGTGTATAAAATATTACTGACCCTTCCCTCGCAATCTCTGTGTATAAAATATTACTGACTCTTCCCTTGCAATCCTTGTTTATAAAATATTACTGACCCTTCCCTCACAATCTCTGGTATAAAATATGACTGACCCTTCCTCCGCAATCTCTGTGTATCATATATTACTGACACTTCCCTCGCAATCTCTGTTTATAAAATATTACTGACGCTTCTCTCGCAATCCCTGTGTATCAAATATTACTGACTCTTCCCTCGCAATCTCTGTTTATAAAATATTACTGACGCTTCTCTCGCAATCTCTGTTTATAAAATATTACTGACCCTTCCCTCGCAATCTCTGTGTATAAAATATTACTGACCCTTGGCTCACAATCCCTGTTTATGAAATAGTACCGATGTTTCCCTCACAATCACTGTTCATAAAATATTACTGACCCAACCCTCGCACTCTCTGTGTATAAAATACTACTGACCCTTCCCTTGCAATCTCTGTTTATAAAATATTACTGATGCTTTCCTCACAAACTCTGTTTATAAAATATTACTGACGCTTCCCTCGCAATCCCTGTTTATAAAATATTACTGACGTTTCCACCGCAAACTCTGTTTGTAAAATATTACTGACTCTTCCCTTGCAATCTCTGTGTTTAACATATTACTGACCATTCCCCCGCAATCTCTGTGTATAAAATATTACTGTCACTTCCCTCACAATCTCTGTTTATAAAATATTACTGAAAATTCCCTCACAATCTCTGTGTATAAAATATTACTGACTCTTCCCTCGCAATCTCTGTTGATAAAATATTACTGACGCTTCTCTCCCAAACTATGTTCATAAAATATTACTGGCCATTCCCCCGTAATCTCTGTGTATAAAATATTACTGGCCCTTCCCTCGCCATCCCGGTTTATAAAATATTACTGACGCTTCCCTCACAATCTCTGTTTATAAAATATTACTGACCCTTCCCCCGCAAACTCTGTCTTTAAAATATTACTGACGCTTCCCCTGAAATCCCTGTTTATAAACTAATACTGACTCTTCCCTCACAATCTCTGTGTATAAAAAATTACTGACGTTTCCCTCGCAATCTCTGTGTGTAAAATATTACTGACCCTTCCCTCACAATCTCTGTGTATAAAATATTACTGACCCTTCCCCCACAATCCCTGTTTATAAAATATTACTGACGCTTCCCTCACAATCCCTGTTTATATAATATTACTGACACTTCCCGCGCAATCTCTGTGTATAAAATATTACTGGCGGTCCGCTCACAATCTCTGTGTATAAAATATTACTGACCCTTCCCACGCAATCTCTGTGTATCAAATATTACTGACTCTTCCCTCGCAATCTCTGTTTATAAAATATTACTGACGCTTCTCTCGCAATCTCTGTGTATAAAATATTACTGACGCTTCCCTCGCAATCCCTGTGTATAAAAAATTACTGACCCTTCCCTCGTAATCCCTGTTTATAAAATATTACTGACCCTTCCGGCGCAATCTCTGTTTATATAATATTACTGACCCTTCCCCCACAATCTCTGTGTATAAAATATTACTGACCCTTCCCCCGCAATCCCTGTTTATAAAATATTACTGGTGCTTCGCTCACAATCTCTGTGTATATAATATTACTGACCCTTCCCCCACAATCTCTGTGTATAAAATATTACTGACCCTTCCCTCGCAATCTCTGTGTATCAAATATTACTGACGCTTCCCTTGCAATCCTTGTTTATAAAATATTACTGACCCTTCCCTCACAATCTCTGGTATAAAATATTACTGACCCTTCCCCCGCAATCTCTGTTTATAAAATATTACTGACCCTTCCCCCACAATCTCTGTGTATAAAATATTACTGACTCTTCCCTGGCAATCCCTGTGTATAAAATATGACTGACGAGTCCCTCACAATCCCTGTTTATAAAATATTACTGATGCTTCGCTCACAATCTCTGTTTATAAAATATTACTGACGCTTCCCTCGCAATCCCTGTGTATAAAATATTACTGACCCTTGCCTCGCAATCTCTGTTTATAAAATATTACTGACGCTTTCCTCGCAAACTCTGTTTATAAAATATTAATGACCCTTCCTTCGCAATCCCTGTTTATAAAATATTACTGACGTTTCCACCGCAAACTCTGTTTGTAAAATATTACTGACTCTTCCCTTGCAATCTCTGTGTTTAACATATTACTGACCATTCCCCCGCAATCTCTGTGTATAAAATATTACTGTCACTTCCCTCACAATCTCTGTTTATAAAATATTACTGAAAATTCCCTCACAATCTCTGTGTATAAAATATTACTGACTCTTCCCTCGCAATCTCTGTTGATAAAATATTACTGACGCTTCTCTCCCAAACTATGTTCATAAAATATTACTGGCCATTCCCCCGTAATCTCTGTGTATAAAATATTACTGGCCCTTCCCTCGCCATCCCGGTTTATAAAATATTACTGACGCTTCCCTCACAATCTCTGTTTATAAAATATTACTGACCCTTCCCCCGCAAACTCTGTCTTTAAAATATTACTGACGCTTCCCCTGAAATCCCTGTTTATAAACTAATACTGACTCTTCCCTCACAATCTCTGTGTATAAAAAATTACTGACATTTCCCTCACAATCTCTGTGTGTAAAATATTACTGACCCTTCCCTCACAATCTCTGTGTATAAAATATTACTGACCCTTCCCCCACAATCCCTGTTTATAAAATATTACTGACGCTTCCCTCACAATCCCTGTTTATATAATATTACTGACACTTCCCGCGCAATCTCTGTGTATAAAATATTACTGGCGGTCCGCTCACAATCTCTGTGTATAAAATATTACTGACCCTTCCCACGCAATCTCTGTGTATCAAATATTACTGACTCTTCCCTCGCAATCTCTGTTTATAAAATATTACTGACGCTTCTCTCGCAATCTCTGTGTATAAAATATTACTGACGCTTCCCTCGCAATCCCTGTGTATAAAAAATTACTGACCCTTCCCTCGTAATCCCTGTTTATAAAATATTACTGACCCTTCCGGCGCAATCTCTGTTTATATAATATTACTGACCCTTCCCCCACAATCTCTGTGTATAAAATATTACTGACCCTTCCCCCGCAATCCCTGTTTATAAAATATTACTGGTGCTTCGCTCACAATCTCTGTGTATATAATATTACTGACCCTTCCCCCACAATCTCTGTGTATAAAATATTACTGGCGCTCCGCTCACAATCTCTGTGTATAAAATATTACTGACCCTTCCCCCGCAATCTCTGTGTATAAAATATTACTGACCCTTCCCCCGCAATCTCTGTGCAGAAAATATTACTGACCCTTCCCCCGCAATATCTGTGTATAAAATATTACTGACTCTTCCCTCGCAATCTCTGTGTATAAAATATTACTGACCCTTCCCTCACAATCTCTGTGTATCAAATATTACTGACTCTTCCCTCGCAATCTCTGTTTATAAAATATTACTGACGCTTCTCTCGCAATCTCTGTGTATAAAATATTACTGACGCTTCCCTTGCAATCCCTGTGTATAAAAAATTACTGACCCTTCCCTCGTAATCCCTGTTTATAAAATATTACTGACCCTTCCGGCGCAATCTCTGTTTATATAATATTACTGACCCTTCCCCCACAATCTCTGTGTATAAAATATTACTGACCCTTCCCCCGCAATCCCTGTTTATAAAATATTACTGGCGCTTCGCTCACAATCTCTGTGTATATAATATTACTGACCCTTCCCCCGCAATCTCTGTGTATAAAATATTACTGACCCTTCCCCTGCAATCTCTGTGTATCAAATATTACTGACTCTTCCCTCGCAATCTCTGTGTGTAAAATATTACTGACCCTTCCCTCACAATCTCTGTGTATAAAATATTACTGACCCTTCCCCCACAATCCCTGTTTATAAAATATTACTGAAAATTCCCTCACAATCTCTGTGTATAAAATATTACTGACTCTTCCCTCGCAATCTCTGTTGATAAAATATTACTGACGCTTCTCTCCCAAACTATGTTCATAAAATATTACTGGCCATTCCCCCATAATCTCTGTGTATAAAATATTACTGGCCCTTCCCTCGCCATCCCGGTTTATAAAATATTACTGACGCTTCCCTCACAATCTCTGTTTATAAAATATTACTGACCCTTCCCCCGCAAACTCTGTCTTTAAAATATTACTGACGCTTCCCCTGAAATCCCTTTTTATAAATTAATACTGACTCTTCCCTCACAATCTCTGTGTATAAAAAATTACTGACGTTTCCCTCGCTATCTCTGTGTGTAAAATATTACTGACCCTTCCCTCACAATCTCTGTGTATAAAATATTACTGACCCTTCCCCCACAATCCCTGTTTATAAAATATTACTGACCCTTCCCGCGCAATCTCTGTGTATAAAATATTACTGGCGCTCCGCTCACAATCTCTGTGTATAAAATATTACTGACCCTTCCCCCGCAATCTCTGTGTATAAAATATTACTGACTCTTCCCTCGCAATCTCTGTTTATAAAATATTACTGACGCTTCTCTCGCAATCTCTGTGTATAAAATATTACTGACGCTTCCCTCGCAATCCCTGTGTATAAAAAATTACTGACCCTTCCCTCGTAATCCCTGTTTATAAAATATTACTGACCCTTCCGGCGCAATCTCTGTTTATATAATATTACTGACCCTTCCCCCACAATCTCTGTGTATAAAATATTACTGACCCTTCCCCCGCAATCCCTGTTTATAAAATATTACTGGTGCTTCGCTCACAATCTCTGTGTATAAAATATTACTGACCCTTCCCCCGCAATCTCTGTGTATAAAATATTACTGACTCTTCCCTCGCAATCTCTGTTTATAAAATATTACTGACGCTTCTCTCGCAATCTCTGTGTATAAAATATTACAGACGCTTCCCCTGAAATCCCTGTTTATAAACTAATACTGACTCTTCCCTCACAATCTCTGTGTATAAAAAATTACTGACGTTTCCCTCGCAATCTCTGTGTGTAAAATATTACTGACCCTTCCCCCACAATCCCTGTTTATAAAATATTACTGACCCTTCCCGCGCAATCTCTGTGTATAAAATATTACTGGCGCTCCGCTCACAATCTCTGTGTATAAAATATTACTGACCCTTCCCCCGCAATCTCTGTGTATAAAATATTACTGACTCTTCCCTCGCAATCTCTGTGTATAAAATATTACTGACCCTTCCCTCGCAATCTCTGTGTATAAAATATTACTGACGCTTCCCTTGCAATCCTTGTTTATAAAATATTACTGACCCTTCCCTCACAATCTCTGGTATAAAATATTACTGACCCTTCCCCCACAATCTCTGTGTATCAAATATTACTGACTCTTCCCTCGCAATCTCTGTTTATAAAATATTACTGACCCTTCTCTCGCAATCTCTGTGTATAAAATATTACTGACGCTTCCCTCGCAATCCCTGTGTATAAAATATTACTGACCCTTCCCTCGTAATCCCTGTTTATAAAATATTACTGACCCTTCCCGCGCAATCTCTGTTTATATAATATTACTGACCCTTCCCCCACAATCTCTGTGTATAAAATATTACTGACCCTTTCCCCGCAATCCCTGTTTATAAAATATTACTGGCGCTTCGCTCACAATCTCTGTGTATATAATATTACTGACCCTTCCCCCGCAATCTCTGTGTATAAAATATTACTGACTCTTCCCTCGCAATCTCTGTGTATAAAATATTACTGACCCTTCCCTCGCAATCTCTGTGTATAAAATATTACTGACGCTTCCCTTGCAATCCTTGTTTATAAAATATTCCTGACCCTTCCCTCACAATCTCTGGTATAAAATATTACTGACCCTTCCCCCGCAATCTCTGTGTATCAAATATTACTGACTCTTCCCTCGCAATCTCTGTTTATAAAATATTACTGACGCTTCCCTCGCAATCCCTGTGTATAAAATATTACTGACCCTTCCTTCGTAATCCCTGTTTATAAAATATTACTGATGCTTCCCTCGCAATCTCTGTGTATAAAATATTACTGACCCTTGGCTCACAATCCCTGTTTATGAAATAGTACTGATGTTTCCCTCGCAATCACTGTTCATAAAATATTACTGACCCTTCCCTCGCACTCTCTGTGTATAAAATACTACTGACCCTTCCCTCGCAATCTCTGTTTATAAAATATTACTGACGCTTTCCTCGCAAACTCTGTTTATAAAATATTAACGACCCTTCCCTCGCAATCCCTGTTTATAAAATATTACTGACGTTTCCACCGCAAACTCTATTTGTAAAATATTACTGACTCTTCCCTTGCAATCTCTGTGTTTAACATATTACTGACCATTCCCCCACAATCTCTGTGTATAAAATATTACTGTCGCTTCCCTCACAATCTCTGTTTATAAAATATTACTGAAAATTCCCTCACACTCTCTGTGTATAAAATATTACTGACTCTTCCCTCGCAATCTCTGTTGATAAAATATTACTGACGCATCTCTCCCAAACTATGTTCATAAATTATTACTGGCCATTCCCCCGTAATCTCTGTGTATAAAATATTACTGGCCCTTCCCTCGCCATCCCGGTTTATAAAATATTACTGACGCTTCCCTCACAATCTCTGTTTATAAAATATTACTGACCCTTCCCCCGCAAACTCTGTCTTTAAAATATTACTGACGCTTCCCCTGAAATCCCTGTTTATAAATTAATACTGACTCTTCCCTCGCAATCCCTATTTATATAATATTACTGATGTTTCCCTCGCAATCTCTGTGTGTAAAATATTACTGACCCTTCCCTCACAATCTCTGTGTATAAAATATTACTGACCCTTCCCCCACAATCCCTGTTTATAAAATATTACTGAAAATTCCCTCACAATCTCTGTGTATAAAATATTACTGACTCTTCCCTCGCAATCTCTGTTGATAAAATATTACTGACGCTTCTCTCCCAAACTATGTTCATAAAATATTACTGGCCATTCCCCCATAATCTCTGTGTATAAAATATTACTGGCCCTTCCCTCGCCATCCCGGTTTATAAAATATTACTGACGCTTCCCTCACAATCTCTGTTTATAAAATATTACTGACCCTTCCCCCGCAAACTCTGTCTTTAAAATATTACTGACGCTTCCCCTGAAATCCCTGTTTATAAATTAATACTGACTCTTCCCTCACAATCTCTGTGTATAAAAAATTACTGACGTTTCCCTCGCTATCTCTGTGTGTAAAATATTACTGACCCTTCCCTCACAATCTCTGTGTATAAAATATTACTGACCCTTCCCCCACAATCCCTGTTTATAAAATATTACTGACCCTTCCCGCGCAATCTCTGTGTATAAAATATTACTGGCGCTCCGCTCACAATCTCTGTGTATAAAATATTACTGACCCTTCCCCCGCAATCTCTGTGTATAAAATATTACTGACTCTTCCCTCGCAATCTCTGTGTATAAAATATTACTGACGCTTCCCTTGCAATCCTTGTTTATAAAATATTACTGACCCTTCCCTCACAATCTCTGGTATAAAATATGACTGACCCTTCCCCCACAATCTCTGTGTATCAAATATTACTGACTCTTCCCTCGCAATCTCTGTTTATAAAATATTACTGACGCTTCTCTCGCAATCTCTGTGTATAAAATATTACTGACGCTTCCCTCGCAATCTCTGTGTATAAAATATTACCGACCCTTCCCTCGTAATCCCTGTTTATAAAATATTACTGACCCTTCCCGCGCAATCTCTGTTTATATAATATTACTGACCCTTCCCCCACAATCTCTGTGTATAAAATATTATTGACCCTTTCCCCGCAATCCCTGTTTATAAAATATTACTGGCGCTTCGCTCACAATCTCTGTGTATATAATATTACTGACCCTTCCCCCGCAATCTCTGTGTATAAAATATTACTGACTCTTCCCTCGCAATCTCTGTGTATAAAATATTACTGACGCTTCCCTTGCAATCCTTGTTTATAAAATATTACTGACCCTTCCCTCACAATCTCTGGTATAAAATATTACTGACCCTTCCCCCGCAATCTCTGTGTATCAAATATTACTGACTCTTCCCTCGCAATCTCTGTTTATAAAATATTACTGACGCTTCCTTCGCAATCCCTGTGTATGAAATATTACTGACCCTTCCTTCGTAATCCCTGTTTATAAAATATTACTGATGCTTCCCTCGCAATCTCTGTGTATAAAATATTACTGACGCTTCTCTCCCAAACTATGTTCATAAGGCTCACAATCCCTGTTTATAAAATATTACTGACGTTTCCACCGCAAACTCTGTTTGTAAAATATTACTGACTCTTCCCTTGCAATCTCTGTGTTTAACATTTTACTGACCATTCCCCCGCAATCTCTGTGTATAAAATATTACTGTCGCTTCCCTCACAATCTCTGTTTATAAAATATTACTGAAAATTCCCTCACACTCTCTGTGTATAAAATATTACTGACTCTTCCCTCGCAATCTCTGTTGATAAAATATTACTGACGCATCTCTCCCAAACTATGTTCATAAATTATTACTGGCCATTCCCCCGTAATCTCTGTGTATAAAATATTACTGGCCCTTCCCTCGCCATCCCGGTTTATAAAATATTACTGACGCTTCCCTCACAATCTCTGTTTATAAAATATTACTGACCCTTCCCCCGCAAACTCTGTCTTTAAAATATTACTGACGCTTCCCCTGAAATCCCTGTTTATAAATTAATACTGACTCTTCCCTCGCAATCCCTATTTATATAATATTACTGACGTTTCCCTCGCAATCTCTGTGTGTAAAATATTACTGACCCTTCCCTCACAATCTCTGTGTATAAAATATTACTGACCCTTCCCCCACAATCCCTGTTTATAAAATATTACTGAAAATTCCCTCACAATCTCTGTGTATAAAATATTACTGACTCTTCCCTCGCAATCTCTGTTGATAAAATATTACTGACGCTTCTCTCCCAAACTATGTTCATAAAATATTACTGGCCATTCCCCCATAATCTCTGTGTATAAAATATTACTGGCCCTTCCCTCGCCATCCCGGTTTATAAAATATTACTGATGCTTCCCTCACAATCTCTGTTTATAAAATATTACTGACCCTTCCCCCGCAAACTCTGTCTTTAAAATATTACTGACGCTTCCCCTGAAATCCCTGTTTATAAATTAATACTGACTCTTCCCTCACAATCTCTGTGTATAAAAAATTACTGACGTTTCCCTCGCTATCTCTGTGTGTAAAATATTACTGACCCTTCCCTCACAATCTCTGTGTATAAAATATTACTGACCCTTCCCCCACAATCCCTGTTTATAAAATATTACTGACCCTTCCCGCGCAATCTCTGTGTATAAAATATTACTGGCGCTCCGCTCACAATCTCTGTGTATAAAATATTACTGACCCTTCCCCCGCAATCTCTGTGTATAAAATATTACTGACCCTTCCCTCGCAATCTCTGTGTATAAAATATTACTGACGCTTCCCTTGCAATCCTTGTTTATAAAATATTACTGACCCTTCCCTCACAATCTCTGGTATAAAATATGACTGACCCTTCCCCCACAATCTCTGTGTATCAAATATTACTGACTCTTCCCTCGCAATCTCTGTTTATAAAATATTACTGACGCTTCTCTCGCAATCTCTGTGTATAAAATATTACTGACGCTTCCCTCGCAATCTCTGTGTATAAAATATTACTGACCCTTCCCTCGTAATCCCTGTTTATAAAATATTACTGACCCTTCCCGCGCAATCTCTGTTTATATAATATTACTGACCCTTCCCCCACAATCTCTGTGTATAAAATATTATTGACCCTTTCCCCGCAATCCCTGTTTATAAAATATTACTGGCGCTTCGCTCACAATCTCTGTGTATATAATATTACTGACCCTTCCCCCGCAATCTCTGTGTATAAAATATTACTGACTCTTCCCTCGCAATCTCTGTGTATAAAATATTACTGACGCTTCCCTTGCAATCCTTATTTATAAAATATTACTGACCCTTCCCTCACAATCTCTGGTATAAAATATTACTGACCCTTCCCCCGCAATCTCTGTGTATCAAATATTACTGACTCTTCCCTCGCAATCTCTGTTTATAAAATATTACTGACGCTTCCTTCGCAATCCCTGTGTATGAAATATTACTGACCCTTCCTTCGTAATCCCTGTTTATAAAATATTACTGATGCTTCCCTCGCAATCTCTGTGTATAAAATATTACTGACCCTTGGCTCACAATCCCTGTTTATGAAATAGTACTGATGTTTCCCTCGCAATCACTGTTCATAAAATATTACTGACCCTTCCCTCGCACTCTCTGTGTATAAAATACGACTGACCCTTCCCTCGCAATCTCTGTTTATAAAATATTACTGACGCTTTCCTCGCAAACTCTGTTTATAAAATATTAACGACCCTTCCCTCGCAATCCCTGTTTATAAAATATTACTGACGTTTCCACCGCAAACTCTGTTTGTAAAATATTACTGACTCTTCCCTTGCAATCTCTGTGTTTAACATATTACTGACCATTCCCCCGCAATCTCTGTGTATAAAATATTACTGTCGCTTCCCTCACAATCTCTGTTTATAAAATATTACTGAAAATTCCCTCACACTCTCTGTGTATAAAATATTACTGACTCTTCCCTCGCAATCTCTGTTGATAAAATATTACTGACGCATCTCTCCCAAACTATGTTCATAAATTATTACTGGCCATTCCCCCGTAATCTCTGTGTATAAAATATTACTGGCCCTTCCCTCGCCATCCCGGTTTATAAAATATTACTGACGCTTCCCTCACAATCTCTGTTTATAAAATATTACTGACCCTTCCCCCGCAAACTCTGTCTTTAAAATATTACTGACGCTTCCCCTGAAATCCCTGTTTATAAATTAATACTGACTCTTCCCTCGCAATCCCTATTTATATAATATTACTGACGTTTCCCTCGCAATCTCTGTGTGTAAAATATTACTGACCCTTCCCTCACAATCTCTGTGTATAAAATATTACTGACCCTTCCCCCACAATCCCTGTTTATAAAATATTACTGAAAATTCCCTCACAATCTCTGTTTATAAAATATTACTGACCCTTCCCTCCAAATCCCAGTTTATAAAATATTACTGATATTTCCCTCGCAATCACTGTTCATAAAATATTACTGACCCTTCCCTCACAATCTTTGTGTATAAAATATTACTGACCCTTCCCTCGCAATCCCTGTGTATAACATATTACTGTCCATTCCCTCGCAATCTCTGTGTATATAATATTACTGACCCTTCCCTCCAAATCCCTATGTATGAAATATTACTGACTCCCTCACTCGTAATTACTGCCTGTAAAATAGTACAGACTCCGTCCCTCCAAATTACTGTGTCTAAGTTATTACTGAGCCCTCCCTAAATTACTGAGTGTGAAATATTACTGATCCCCCTCAAAACTATTCTGTGTAAAATATTACAGACGCCTCCCTCAAAATTACTCTGTGCAAAATACTACAGATGCCTTCCTTAAAATTACTGTTGATAAAATATAACTGATCCCCCTCAAAATTACTGTGTAATGTATTACTGATGCGTCCCTCAAAATTACTCTTTGCGAAATACTATAGATGCCTTCCTTAAAGTTACTGTGTGTAAAATATAACTGATCCCCCTCAAAATTACTGTGTAAAATATTACTGACTCCTCCCTGAAAATCTCTGTTTGTGAGAATGCACTTTCAACACTGAATTGCTCCCCCCTCCCTTCTTAAACAGGGATGTCACTTCCGTCATTTTCCCGTCCTCTGGGATCCTGCCTGACCCCAGTGATTCCTGAAAAATCACCAGCGATGCCTCTGCGGTCTCCTCAGTTATTTCCTTCAGAACTCTGTGGTGTAGCCCATCCAGTCTGTGTGATTTACTCACCTTCAGAGTTTCTAGCTTTCTCATCACTTTCTCCTTAGTAATGGCCTCTACCCTCATCTCTGCCTCCTGAGTCTCCTTAAATTCGACTGATGTCTTCCACTGTGGTACCTATTCTGTTCTTCTGCTGTTTCTTTATTCCCCGTTACTCCTTCACCAGCTCCTTTCCCAATGCCCAATCTTGCTGTTTATACAATGTTAAAAAATTCTTGCATTCTTCTTGACTATTACCAACTAGCCTACTCTTATATTCCGTCTCCTCCCCCTGTTACTGCTTTTTCAGGTGTCCCCTGCTGGATTTTTAAAAAGCTTCCCAATCCTCTGGCTTCCCACTAATCTTCCCTACATCTTACGCTGTTCCTGACTTCCCTCATCACCCATGGTTGACTCATTCCTCCCCTTATTATGTTTCTCCTTCCTCAGGATGAATTTCTGCCGTGCCTCCCGAAATCCCCCCAGAAATTCCTGCTGTTGCCTCTCCACGGTCTTCCCTGCTAGGCTCCCCTTCGCATCAACTCTGGCCAGCTCCTCTCTCATGACTTAGTAGTTCCCCTGTACTCAGATGTAATACCGCTCCATCTGATTCCAACTTCTCCCTCTCAAACTGCAGGGTGAATTCTATCATATCAACTCTAGGGGTTCCTTCACCTTAGTGTGCCTCACCGCTGATTCCAGAGCTGCCCACTCCCTCATGGGCTCACCACAAGCTACTGCAAAACAAGCAGCTCATGGGTGTTCAACATATCGCTTTCCTTGAGGTCCACAACCATCCCGATTATCCCAGTACGTCTGCACAGTGAGGTCAACATTAGTAATCATTCCTTCCTTACATGCCTTCTCTATCTCCCAATTTATTTTCTTTCCCAAATCCCAAATACTGCTAGGAGGTCGAAACGCAACCCCTGTCTCAGCCTATTTTATCCTGAAGAAGGGTCCAGACCCGAAACGTCGGCCTTCCTGCTTCTCTGGTGCCGCTCGGCCTGCTGCGTTCATCCTGCTCCGCACCTTGTTCCCTCCCGTCTCTGCCTTCTCTCCTTTGGAGTTCCTCAACCGCATCCGCACAGATTCTGTGACTTTCCAACTCCGTATCGCTTCTTGTGATCAATTTCATTTCATTTCTTGCTCACTAGGAGCCCCTGCCCATCTGCCTGTGCTTTTGATAGGATGGGTAACCCTGGATATTTCGTCCCAGCCCCAATCCCCTGAAGAGCCATGTCTCTATGATCATCCCTGCCAATTTCTATTGATGTTAAATTACCCTCAGTCCAAACTTGATTGCTACCCTTCCTCATAGTTGTCCCCTTATCTTCTGTGCCTGAAGTTAGACCCCTAGCCCTGTCTGTCCTATTGCTTGTTCTGGAAACTTCATTTACCGCTGCTGAGCCCTCCCCCCTTTAACTTTTCCCATAATTTTCCATGCAACCGAATCTACCCTCCCAAACTATTGAGTTTAACCCTGGGTCTCTAGCCCTTCTTGTGCGATCCAACAGAACTCTGGTCTCATCCCATTGGAACAGTTCCTTCCTTCCCCAGTACTGGCACCAATCTGCCATGAATTCCATTTCTCCCACACCAAACTTTGAGCCACGCGGCACACTGTCAGAGGGTCAGTGCTGAGGGAGCGGCCACTGTCGGAGGGTCAGCACTGAGAGAGTGGGCACTGTCGGAGGGTCAGTGCTGAGGGAGCGGGCACTGTCGTAGGGTCAGCGCTGAGAGAGTGGGCACTGTCGGAGGGTCAGTGCTGAGGGAGCGGGCACTGTCGGAGGGTCAGTGCTGAGGGAGCGGGCACTGTCGGAGGGTCAGTGCTGAGAGAGTGGGCACTGTCGGAGGGTCAGTGCTGAGGGAGCGGGCACTGTCGGAGGGTCAGTGCTGAGGGAGCAGGCACTGTCGGAGGGTCAGTGCTGAGGGAGCGGGCACTGTTGGAGGGTCAGTGCTGAGGGAGCGGGCACGGTCGGAGTGTCAGTGCTGAGGGAGCGGGCACTGTTGGAGGGTCAGTGCTGAGGGAGCGGGCACTGTCAGAGGGTCAGTGCTGAGGGAGCGGGCACTGTCGGAGTGTCAGCACTGAGAGAGTGGGCGCTGTCAGAGGATCAGATCTGAGGGAGCATGCACTGTCGAAGGGTCAGTGCTGAGGGAGTGCCGCACTGTCGGAGGGTCAGTGCTGAGTGAGTGGGCACTGTCGGACGGTCAGTGCTGAGGGACCGGGCACTGTCGGAGGGTCAGCACTGAGAGAGTGGGCACTGTCGGAGGGTCAGTGCTGAGGGAGCAGGCACGATCGGAGGGTCAGTGCTGAAGGAATGGGCACTGTCAGAGTGTCAGTGCTGAGGGAGTGGTCACTGTCGGAGGGTCAGTGCTGAGGGAGTGGGCACTTTCGGATGGTCAGTGCTGAGGGAGCGGGCACTGTTGAAGGGTCAGTGCTGAGGGAGCGGGCACTGTCGGAGGGTCAGTGCTGAGGGTGTGGGCACTTTCGGATGGTCAGGGCTGAGGGAGCGGGCACTGTCGGAGGGTCAGCACTGAGAGAGTGGGCACTGTCAGAGGGTCAGTGCTGAGGGAGTGTGCACTGTTGGAGGGTCAGTGCTGAGGGAGCAGGCACTGTCGGAGGGTCCGTGCTGAGGGAGCGGGCACTGTCAGAGGGTCAGTGCTGAGGGAACGTGCACTGTCGGAGGGTCAGTGCTGAAGGAACGGGCACTGTCAGAGTGTCAGTGCTGAGGGAGCAGGCACTATCGGAGGGTCAGCACTGAGAGAGCGGGCACTGTCAGAGGGTCAGTGCTGAGGGAGTGGGCACTGTCAGAAGGTCTGTGCTGAGGGAGCAGGCACTTTCGGAGGGTCAGTGCTGAGGGAGCGGGCACTGTTGGAGGGTCAGTGCTGAGGGAGCGGGCACTGTCAGAGGGTCAGTGCTGAGGGAGCGTGCACTGTCGGAGGGTCAGTGCTGAGGGAGTGCCGCACTGTCGGAGGGTCAGTGCTGAGGGAGTGGGCACTTTCGGATGTTCAGGGCTGAGTGAGTGGGCACTGTCGGAGGGTCAGTGCTGAGGGAGCGGGCACTGTCGGAGGGGCAGTGCTGAGGGAGCGGGCACTGTCGGAGGATCAGTGCTGAGGGAGCAGGCACTGTCGGAGTGTCGGTGCTGAGGGAGTGCCGCACTGTCAAAGGGTCAGTGCTGAGTGAGTGGGCACTGTTGGAGGGTCAGTGCTGAGGGAGCAGGCACTATCGGAGGGTCAGTGCTGAAGGAACGGGCACTGTTGGAGGGTCAGTGCTGAGGGAGTAGGCACTGTCGGGGGGTCTGTGCTGAGGGAGCGGGCACTGTCGGAGGGTCAGCACTGAGAGAGTGGGCACTGTCAGAGGGTCAGTGCTGAGGGAGCGTGCACTGTTTTAGGGTCAGCACTGAGAGAGTGGGCACTGTCAGAGGGTCAGTGCTGAGGGAGCGGGCACTGTCGGAGGGCCAGTGCTGAGGGAGCAGGCACTGTCGGAGTGTCGGTGCTGAAGGAACGGGCACTGTTGGAGGGTCAGTGCTGAGAGAGTGGGCACTGTCAGAGGGTCAGTGCTGAGGGAGCGTGCACTGTTGGAGGGTCAGCACTGAGAGAGTGGGCACTGTCAGAGGGTCAGTGCTGAGGGAGCGTGCAGTGTTGGAGGGTCAGTGCTGAGGGAGCGCCACACTGTCGGAGAGTCAGTGCTGAGGGAGCGGGCACTGTCAGAGGTTCAGTGCTGAGGGAGTGGGCACTTTCAGAGGGTCAGTGCTGAGGGAGTGAGCACTGCCAGAGGGTCAGTGCTGAGGGAGTGAGCACTGCCAGAGGGTCAGTGCTGAGGGAGTGAGCACTGCCAGAGGGTCAGTGCTGAGGGAGCGGGCACTGTCGGATGGTCAGTGCTGAGGGAGTGAGCACTGTCGGAGGGTCAGTGCTGAGGGAGTGAGCACTGCCAGAGGGTCAGTGCTGAGGGAGCGGGCACTGTCGGAGGATCAGTGCTGAGGGAGCGCTGCACTGTCGGAGGGTCAGTGCTGAGGGAGTGAGCACTGCCAGAGGGTCAGTGCTGAGGGAGTGAGCACTGCCAGAGATGTCTTCACCGTGACGAGTGCAGTGTTCAAAACCCAGAATCCAGCTTATCAACCCGGAGCTGGAGTTCCTCAAGCAACCAATTCTCTGTGTAGATGTGGCCGCTGTGAGCCATCATCCCCCATATCACGCAGATGTAACACATTGCCTGGTCCAGCATTTCTAATCTAATTGCGCAATTCTTAATTTGGCTCTTGAAGAAAAATATGTACTGGTCTTTTAGCTTGTAATTGTAAATATTTCCCTTATTTTTCTCCAACCTGAATGGAGCCTAGAATAGGTAGTCAAATTAATAGTTATTACCAACCAGTTAATTTACGATTTACCTGTGACGTCACTCTTTTGTGTCGATCCTGGGCTTCAATTAGAGCTTCTCAGAAAAAAAAACTTACACACTACCGGCCTAAATAAGAAAAATAGCAAAAACACCTCTTCCCCTCTGCACCGAATTCCCGCACTCCCTCCAAATTCACTGAACCATATGGTAGGGCCGTGGGGAGTGTTACGGACCAAAGAGATCTAGGGAAACAGGTTCATCATTCCTTGAAAGTGGAGCCGCAGGTAGACATGGCGGTGAAAAAGGTTTCCAGCCTGCTTGCTTTCATCGTTCAGTGCATGGGACATCATGTTGCAGCTGTACACGATGTTGGTGAGGCTATATTTGGAGGACCGTACCTAGTTCTGGTCGCCCTACTATAGAAAGGATATTAGTGAACTAAAAAGTGAGCAGGATGGATTTATTAGGGTGATACTCTGACTGTAAAGTTTGAGTTATGAGGAGAGACTGGGACTTTTTACCCCAGAGCATAAGAGACTGAGGGATGACCGTACAGAGGTCTATAAAATCACCAGGGGCAGAAATAAGGTAGACAGCTTTTCCCCAGGGTAGAGGGGTCTAAAAACTAGACAGCATAGGTTTAAGGTGAGAGTCCTGAGAGCTGAACACGGGGGAGGTGATGACTGCTGGACGGTCCAGAGAACTAGCTAATGTTCTGGGGAAACTGAGACAACAAGGTGCAGAGCTGGATGAACGCAGCAGGCCAAGCAGCGTCAGAGGAGCAGGGAGGCTGACGTTTCGGGCCTAGACCCTTCTTTCTGGGCTTGAATCCTGCCACTGCAGATGGTGGAATTTGAATTCAGTACAAAATCTGGAATTGGGAATCCAATGGTGGCCGTGGGTCGATTGTCAGAAGAACCCGTCTGGTTCACTAACGTCTCTTAGGGAAGGAAACTGCCATCCTTACCTGGCCTAGGTCTACATGTAACTCCTGCCCCACAGCAATGTGGTTGACTCTTAACTGCCCACTGGGGAATTAGGGATGCACAATAAATGCTGCCTGGCCAGTGACGCCCTCATCCCAGGAATTAATAAACAAAAACAACATCTTTAAGTCAACTTATGGATGCAAGTCTATCTTTGTTATGCCCTGCATCCACTTTTATTGGAGAAATCCCGCTCTTTCAGGGAAAGAGAGGGAGTGATGTAATATTGTATCTAAGATCAGACAAGCCTGTGCCTTTAGGAGAGGTGCTGACCATGTCAGAGTGCTTTTGGTACCCAGGTGACATCTCCACAGAAAGGGGATTGGACTGCTGCTGTATTTTGTAGGCCACCAGGAAAGTCAGCTCTTCAAGCAGACTATCCCAATGTCTGTGACGGGCTTGTAAAAGAGTTGTAGTTTTTTTTTAAGAGCATGGAAAGAGACCCTTCAGCCCACCGTCTCCCTGCTGGTCATCACACAGCCATCCATTCTGACCCCATGTTGCAGCATTTAGCCCCTAGCCTCGGACACTGTGTGCTTTAAGGGCTCACCTATACATTTCTTAAATGCCTGAAGAGTTCCTGCCTCTAGAATCCCTGCAGACAGTGAGTTCCAGAACCTCACCACCCTCTGGTTTCTGGAAGGCACCCCCCCACCAACTCTTCTCCTTAACACAGTGCCTCTCGCTGTTGATCTCTCAATTGTGGAGGAGAGATTTGTCCCTATCTATCCTCTCTATGCCCCTCAGAATGTTCTACACCTCGAACCAGGTCCTCCCTCAGCCTTCCCCACTCGAAGGAAAACAATTCCAGCTAATCCAGTCTCTCTTCATCGCTGAATCACACCTTCCCCGGCAGCATCTTGGTGAATCTCCTCTACACTCCCTCCAGTGCAGTTACATCCTTCCTATAGCATGGAGACTGGAACTGCACACACTCCTCCAGCTCGACTAATGTTATTTACAGCTCTCTACTCTTGTATTCATTGCATTAAAGAATAAACTATTAGCTTATTCTGCGAATACACTTTCCGATCCATGTTCTCATATAACAACCCCATTTTGGCGTCAACACTAAGTTGATTTAATGTAATACTGAAACTCAAAAAGCTTCAACAATATGCAGCAAAGAGAGAGTCAGAGAAGCAGCTGGACTGAGACAGAGAGAGAGAAAGAGAAAGAGAATGAACTGAGAGAGAGATGGACTCAGAAAGATGGATGGAGAGTGCGGGGCTGAGAGAGACGGGCCTGAGTGACAACGGGGCTGAGAGAGATCTGGACTCAGAGGGATCTGGATTGAGAGAGAGAGGGACTGAGAGAGAGAGGGACTGTGAGAGAGATGGACTGAGAAAGAGAGCAGGACTGAGAGAGAGGGGACTGAGAGAGAGATGGACTGAGAAAGAGAGCAGGACCGAGAAAGATAGCTTGACTGAGAGCCAGAAGAGCTGAGAGAGAGAAGGGCTGAGAGAGAGACAGAGAGATGGACTGAGAGTGTCAGAGATAGCGTTGTGGAGACTGTGTGCCAGACAGAGGGAGAGAGAGAGAGTGAGAAGCAGAGACTGTCACAGTGACAGAGAGATAGGGTTAGTGGTTTCAGAGGGAGTAAGAGATGGAGAGTGTGTGGGAGGGAGTGAGAGATAGAGATTGTGTCAGAGGGAGTGAGAGATAGAGAGTGTGTCGGAGGGAGTGAGAGATAGAGAGAGTGTCGGAGGGAGTGAGAGATAGAGAGTGTGTGGGAGGGAGTGAGAGATAGAGAGTGTGTCGGAGGGAGTGAGAGATAGAGAGAGTGTCAGAGGGAGTGAGAGATAGAGAGTGTGTCGGAGGGAGTTAGAGTTAGAGAGTGTGTCGGAGGGAGTGAGAGATAGAGAGTGTGTGGGAGGGAGTGAGAGATAGAGATTGTGTCAGAGGGAGTGAGAGATAGAGAGTGTGTCGGAGGGAGTGAGAGATAGAGAGAGTGTCGGAGGGAGTGAGAGATAGAGAGTGTGTGGGAGGGAGTGAGAGATAGAGAGTGTGTCGGAGGGAGTGAGAGATAGAGAGAGTGTCAGAGGGAGTGAGAGATAGAGAGTGTGTCGGAGGGAGTTAGAGTTAGAGAGTGTGTCGGAGGGAGTGAGAGATAGAGAGTGTGTGGGAGGGAGTGAGAGATAGAGAGTGTGTCGGAGGGAGTGAGAGATAGAGAGAGTGTCGGAGGGAGTGAGAGATAGAGAGTGTGTCGGAGGGAGTTAGAGATAGAGAGTGTGTCGGAGGGAGTGAGAGATAGAGAGTGTGTCGGAGGGAGTGAGAGATAGAGAGTGTGTTGGAGGGAGTTAGAGATGAAGAGAGACAGCGAGAGCTAATGAAAGGTTGAGAGAGAGATGGAGAGGGGGGGGGAGTCAGCACTGGATTAGATACAGAGTAAAGCTCACTCTACTCTTGTAAACAGAAAGTTACAAAATAGTTAACCAGCCCCTACTGTGATCGCAGAGACACAAATTAACCTTCGAATGGTCATTTATATTATGAAACAAAAACCAAATTAAAACCACAGGAAGTGCTACACTTGCCCCCACACCTCCTCCCTCACCCCTATCCCAGGCCCCAAGATGACCTTCCACATTAAGCAGAGGTTCACCTGCACATCTGCCAATGTGGTATACTGCATCCACTGTACCCGGTGTGGCTTCCTCTACATTGGGGAAACCAAGCGGAGGCTTGGGGACCGCTTTGCAGAACACCTCCGCTCAGTTCGCAACAAACAACTGCACCTCCCAGTCGCAAACCATTTCCACTCCCCCTCCCATTCTCTTGATGACATGTCCATCATGGGCCTCCTGCACTGCCACAATGATGCCACCCGAAGGTTGCAGGAACAGCAACTCATATTCCACCTGGGAACCCTGCAGCCATATGGTATCAATGTGGACTTCACCAGCTTCAAAATCTCCCCTTCCCCCACTGCATCCCAAAACCAGCCCAGATCGTCCCCTCCCCCCACTGCATCCCCAAACCAGCCCAGCCTGTCTCTGCCTCCCTAACCGGTTCTTCCTCTCACCCATCCCTTCCTCCCACCCCAAGCCGCACCTCCATTTCCTACCTACTAACCTCATCCCGCCTCCTTGACCTGTCTGTCCTCCCTGGACTGACCTATCCCCTCCCTACCTCCCCACCTATACTCTCCTCTCCACCTATCTTCTTTTCTCTCCATCTTCGGTCCGCCTCCCCCTCTCT
The DNA here is from genome assembly GCF_030684315.1 of Stegostoma tigrinum. Lineage (NCBI taxonomy): Eukaryota > Metazoa > Chordata > Chondrichthyes > Orectolobiformes > Stegostomatidae > Stegostoma > Stegostoma tigrinum. The sequence continues at coordinate 6,493,589 of NC_081395.1, read as the reverse complement.
CCCTATTTATTCCAGAACCCTCTCCCCATCCCCCTCTCTGATGAAGGGTCTAGGCCCGAAACGTCAGCTTTTGTGCTCCTAAGGTGCTGCTTGGCCTGCTGTGTTCATCCAGCCTCACATTTTATTACCTTGGAATTCTCCAGCATCTGCAGGTCCCACTATCTCTGATCCAAAATAAAATAATGCCTGGGCTGATGATGTGCCCCAGCCCCTGCGGTGCCCACCGGTCTCTAATAGCCTGGAGCGGGCTGATAAGAGCCATGTGCTCCCTCTCTAGGGACAGTCAAGCGCGGATGTAAGTGCGGAAGATGGGCAGAAAGTCAGGATTAGCCTGTTGACCCTTTCCTCACAAGGTTGAGGGGCCGAGCTCTGTAACAGAATCACTCCAACGCATTCTGCAGGAGCTGCTTTCCTCCACTAGGGGTCAGAGCTCACCCTGGGTGAGAGTCAGAACATTGCCTGCTCTCACGAAAAGGAGAGTTCACTTTTGTGGCAGCTTTAAATAGCTTTTAATCCCCCACCCCCCCAGTGCCCCCACTGCTTTTGTTGTCATTATTTCGGGTGTGGGTATAAAAAGCACACCACTCCCAAAGTTGAGGGGTTGGGTTGGAGAAGTGGGCGAGTAGGGGATGGGGGTTCCTTTCTCCGCTGTGCGTCCCGGCCCCCACTATTCATCCTCCCTGCCATGCATTGGTTAAAACAGTGGCGGAAATGCTGGGGTTCTGTGGGATTTTCCTGTGCACAAACGGGGAGTCCCATTTCCCCACCCTCTCGGGAGAACAGGGCGTGCTCAGGACTCATTTGTAAAACGTCGATATTAACACAGATGTCGCGTGTAGACAGGGCGGTGAGGAAGGTGTTCGGTACGCTCGCCTTTATTGGTCAGTGTATTGAGTATAGGAGCTGGGAGGGTCATGTTGCAGTTGTACAGGGCATTGGGCAGGCTGTTTTCGGAATACAGTGTGCGATTCTGGCCTCCCTGTGTTGTTAAATGTGAAATAGTGCAGAAAGAATTTACAAGGGTATTGCCGGGATTGGAGGGTTTGAGCTACGGGGAGAGGCTGAACAGACTGGGGCTGTTTTCCCTGGAGCGTCGGAGGCTGAGGGGTGACCTTATAGAGGTTCATAAAATCATGAGGGGTGTGGATAGGGGTGAAAGGTCTTCCCCTAGGGTAGGGGAGTCCAATGCTAGAAGGGCATAGGTTTAAGGTGAGAGGGGAAAGATTTAAAAGGGACCTGAGGGGTAACTTTTTCACACAGAGGGTGGTGCGTGTATGGAATGAGCTGCCAGAGGAAGTGGTGGAGGCTGGTACAGTTACATCATGTAAAAGGCCGTGAATGGGGACACGGACAGGAAGGGTTTAGAGGGATATGGGTCAAATGCTGGCAAGTGGGACTAGATTAATTCAGGGTATCTGGTCAGCGTGGACAATGTGGACTGAAGGGTCTGTGTCTATGCTACGTGACTCTATGAGTGTCTTGGGTGCTGATGCCAATGGACCGCACTGTGATACGAACACATCACCTTAAAGATTCACAGCAAGAAGGTGATTATAGAGATTGGGAGAGCTCGAGAATATTGAACAGTCCCAGGGGTGCACTTTGGGCAGGGTAGTCCAAATGTTAGTAGCAAATATTACCTCCAAAGCTTTGGGAGATAAACAAGTTCAGAGTTCAAGAAACACAATTGTGTTTGCTGTCAGTCTGATCGACGGGACACAGCCAGTCCCCCACCCTGTACATCTGCCTACGCAATCTCCAAGCAGCAGGAGGCTATTCGGCCCTTGTGTCTGCTATCCCCTTTCAATATTGCTGTGCCCTGATTAATCTTTTCTCATAATGTTCAGTTCAAGGAACAGAGGCTTCTCTGGCCAGCCCTAGCAATTAGTGCCCATCCCTAATTGCCCAGAGGGCATTTAAGAGTTGACTACATCACTGCGTGCCTGGAGTCACATGTAGCCCAGACCAGGTAAGGATGGCAGTTTCCTTCCCTAAAGGGTATTAGTGAACCAGGTGGGATTTTTCCAACAATCAACATGGTCATCATTAGACCCTTAATTCCAGGTTTTTTAAAAAATTGAATTAAAATTCCACCATCTGCCGTGGCAGGATTCGAGCCAGGGGCCCCAGATCATGCTGGAGAATCTCAGCAGGCCCCTGTCAGGGGATGAGAGTGTGAGGGCCCTTCCTCAGAGCGTTCCTGGAGCGTCTGGGTAAACACGAGGCCATTACCTCCCCTTTGCAAATCCACAGACCTCAGCCTCGGGGACGTGCTCAACATCCGCGGCTCTCACACCGCGTCTCCGGGACGCAGCATTCCAAACATCCCTCACCCTCCAAACAAAGGGACTTTATGTTGCCCAGTTCAAGATGGTCAACCTCATAGCCCGATGACACATCTGGTTTGACACTCCCTGGCCCAGTGGGGATGGAGAAGCAAGTCTTTGGCACAATCCCAAGAATTTCCCCCCATTCCCATCAACTGGAGTTCATTTCAAAATCTGCATTACCCGGGTCTGAGCAATGACCAGGATCCCCACCCTGCCTGTCTACCAGCTCTTCCCCCCACCACCCCAACTCCTAACGCCTTAAACCCCTCCCTATCTCCGTCGCCATCCTCTGGCCCCTCGCACCCCTCTCCCTGTCGCGGTCACGTCCTCCAGCCCTGACAGTGCTCCGAGATCTCAGTGCTCTTCCCACTCTGGATCAGAGAGGATCCCATTCCCATCGCTTCACCATTGCTGTCTGCGCCTCTAACTGCTTGGGGCCAGGAGTGAGTTCGAGAACAGGAGGAGACCATTCAGCCCCTTGAGCTCGTTCTACAGGAACATGGCTGACCCGACATTCCTCACATCCATTTTCCTGCAATCTTCGATTCCCAGACGGATCGACAATCTATTTCAGCCCCAAATATATGCAAGGACTCTGCCCCCATGGCTGTGTGTGTGTGTGCGTGTGTGTGTGTGCGCGAGAGCGATGGCTGAGGAAGACAATGCCGAGATTATCCAGTTAAAATACTTTTATTAAAATCATATTAAACTGCCCGAGAGGTAGCGGCAGCAGCTGTGAGCTGTACTGTTGCAAGACGTGGTCTCAGATGAGCTTCAGGGCGTGAGAGGCCAGGCTGCAGTTCAGCCCAGTACCATCCTGTTCGACTTGCAGTTGCTTCACCACACCGTCATCCAGCACCATTACAAACCTGAGAGACACAGAGACACAGAGACACAGAGACACAGAGACACAGAGACACAGAGACACAGAGACACAGAGACACAGAGACACAGAGACACAGAGACACAGAGACACAGAGACAGATCAGATTCACGTAGCGGGCCATTAGAGTACCGAGGAGCATGGACTCAGGTCAGCAGAACTGAACTGTCCTCAGACACCCCTAGGACAGGGACAGCACAGGGTTAGATATAGGATAAAGGTCTCTCTACACTGTGCCCCCATCTAACACTCCCCAGGACAGGAATAGCACAGGGGTTAGATACGGAGTAAAGCTCCCTCTACACTGTCCCCCCATCAACCACTCCCAGGACAGGGACAGCACAGGGTTAGATACAGAGTAAAGCTCCTTCTACACTGTCCTCGGGACACGTCCAGGGAGGGGGTGGATTTCTCGGTGCTGTTGAGTTGATGTCAGGGTGGGCACAACGAGCCGGGCTGGTCTTCCTGCCCAACTTCAGCTCCGCACCTTCCTCAGTGCCCCGGGTGGAGGAGGAATGTGTCAGAGACTCTGGGAGTGGAGGGCCAATTGGGAAGCCTAGATTCATGGGAATGATCCAGGCCCTGAGCACACAATACCACCACCATCCCCCTCAAACCACTGCCCCCCCAAACCCCATCCACTGCAAATGGACACTGCTACCTACCTCTGGCACCTCTTGTTCCCCAGTGCCGCGATCAGCTGCTCCTTGTCAAGCTCGAGGCCCACGGCCTGCAGAGAGGGAGGGGAAAGGTTAATCCATGTGGGTTCGGAGGTGCGGGGGCACTGACACAGAGGCCTCCCCTCCAAAACACGGAGAGGGCCGCCTCACTCGGTTCAGTCAGACCCTGCCATCCAGCTCCTCCCCGTCGAGGAGGGACATTCAGAGCCTGGGAGACCATTCAGTCCGTCGGCAGTAACGCAAGCCCTGCTATCCTGTCCAAAGCACCAGATCGTCTCACTCTCAAGTTCCTGAAGCTGCCTCCTTTGCATTGTTAGGGGTTAGGGGCAGGAGTCTCTCACTAACATAATCTGACAGATTGCTCTTCAGGCTCTCTACTTAAAAAGGTACAGTCACTGTGGCTGCGATCTGCATCCCACTGGGCTCCTACACAATGTACCAGAGTGCCTTTCTCAAAATGTACGCAGACACTGGTAAAAGATTCAGATTTAACCAGGGTGCAAACGTCCTGGGAGTTACAATTTTCCAGAAACTGAACTGACCAGCTTTAGAAATACTGTGGTGATGAGAGCAGGTCAGAGGCTGGGAATATCCTGCAACAACTAACTTACCTCCTGACACCCTCTCCCCGCCCAAAAGCCTGTCCCACCATCTACAAGGCTCAAGTCACGAGGGTGATGGAATGCTCCCCACTCGCCCCTGGGTGGGGGCAGCCCCAACAACACTCAAACTTGACACCATCCAGGGCAAAGCAGCCCCCGCTTGACTGGCATCACATCCATTACCGACGCTCAGTCGCAGCAGTGTGTGCCATCTACAAGATGCACCGCAGGCTCCCGAGGCAGCACCTTCCAAACCCACGACCACTTCCGCCTAGAAGGACAAGGGCAGCAGGTACATGGGAACACCGCCCCCTGCACATTCCCCTCTGAGCCACTCACCATTCCGGCTGGGAAATATAACCGGCCGTTCCTTCAGGGGTCGCTGGGACAAAATTCTCCCTAACAGACCACCCTGCAGCAGCTCAAGAAGATGGCTCACACCACCTTCTGTTTGGGCGACTTGGGATGGTGATGAAGCTTGGGCCTAAGCACACCCGCGCCCTGTGAACAGAGGGAGGAGCGCTCTACTTACCCGTGTGAACTCTCCGGTAGGATCAGCCAGCATCCGCACCTGGAGAGACAGCAGACAATTAGGAGGCAGACCTGAAGGTGGCTGAGGCTGAGCAGTTGACTGGAGTTCCTGCTCTGAGACCACAACCAGACTGAGTCACTGTCCCACTTCATCCTCTGACTGCTCCACCTCACCAAAAGCACAGGGAAAGGGAATAGGTGCAGAGGACGCAGGAGAAAAGGTGTGACGCCTATTGTAGTCGACTAGCCAAACACTAAACCACCCTACAAGTGTGTTCAGGCCCGTTCATTCACTAACCTGCGAGGGGCAACAAATCACAAAAGAGACAGGAATACAAGGCTGTTTGGTCCCTAGAATCCGCTCGAACATTCAATAAGATCGTGGCTGATTTCCCACCTGGACTCCCACTTTACTCGCCCCATCCCACTTGTGCCCAAGAATCGATTGATCCTGGTCCCGAGCACAATACTGACAGAACCTCTGCTGCCCTCTGGGCTGCAGGATTCCAAAGGTTCACCACCGTCCAAGTGAAGGAATTCCTTCAAACCTCCAGTCCCAAACGGCCGACTCTTCACCCAGGGGCTGAGCCGGGGAGAGAAACATCCACTTGGTCTCATCCTTTTACAATTTTAGAAGTTCAAATGAAATCCCCTACACCCCTCAAAATTATTCTTCTAAACACAAGAGAATTCAGGATCACACTCTTCGATCTCTTGAAAAGGCTCAGAAAAGATTTACAAGCATGTTGCCAGGGTTTGAGCTACAGGGAGAGGTTGAATTGGCTGGGGCTATTTTCCCTGGAGTGTCGGAGGCTGAGGTGGCGACCTTATAGAGGTTTATAAAACCATGAGGGGCATGGATAGGGTGAACAGCCAAGGTCTTTTCCCCAGGGTAGGGGAGTCCAAAACTAGAGGGGCATAGGAGAGGGGAAAAGGTTTAAAAGGGGCTACTTTTCTCATGCAGAGTGTGGTGCACTGAAAGAGCTGTCGAGGAAGTGGCGGAGGCTGGTTACAATGACAACATTTAAAAGGCATCTGGATGGGGATATGGATAGGAAGGGTTTATAGAGATAGGGGACAAATAGTGGCAAATGGGACTGGATTAGTTGAGGATATCTGGTTGACATGGAGGAGTTGGACCAAAAGGTCTGTTTCTGCGCTGTACATCTCTATGACTCTATCACTCTGCCCACGACAACTGCCCATTCAGTGTCTGGTGAATTCCCATGGCACTCCCTTAGTGGTTACCCTGACATTTCTCAGGTAGGGACACCGAAACCATATGCGATACAGTATTGCCCATCTCCGGTGTTGGAATGGAGAGCCCTCAGAAGCACCTACTCCTCCATACTTAGCAGTGCCTGCTCTCCACCTCTTCGGCCACCTACCTTCTCCAATCCAGTCCGATGGAGGAAACCCACGGATGGCTCTCCCTCCCCACCCCAGAACTGGGATCCTTGGGAATCCAATATTATCACATAAGCCAACATTCCATCCATTGACCCCATCTATACTTCTCACTGCTTCGGAAATGCAGCTAACGATCCTTTCCACCCCTGGTCATAATCTGTTCCAACCTCTTCTGTCCAGCAGAAGATACAGCAGCTTAAACACACGCCCCAACAGATTCAAGGACAGCTCCTTCCCTGCAGATTTCTGAATGGGCCTCTCAGAATTTTATTAACTTAATGCTGAGCCCACTCCCTTCAGCTGTAAGATTGTATTCCTCACTCTGTTCTAATACCCTTACACACTTTGTACAGTATGGCCTGCCCATACTGTAAGCAAAACAAAACTTTTCACTGTCCCTCGGTACTTGTGACAATAATAAACCAGATCAAAGTGGGAATCAAGGCAGTGGCACAGTATCCCTTATGGATGGAGATTACAGGGCTTGTTAGCACAGCACTGCTATTGACTCAAGCCCTTTCCCCGCTCTGTGGGCGCAGAAATAGCAATCGGGGAAGATGTCAGAAATATTAAACAGATTGGGATGAATAGGGATGGGCAAAGGAGATGCAGAAGTAAGAGGTATGTAAAACAACAGATGTGCCCTGGGTAAATTCGTGTGATAAATGTTACTATCTCCCTCTGTTCTGGGAAGTAAATAGCCAGGGTTGAAGAGTCATGGTAGGAATTGTATTTGGTCTGTTTGAACAGAAAGCCAGTTACCATGGCCTCCCCCCAGCTTTCTCTTCTGAATTCAACACTGTGTCCTCTGTGACATTACCTTCCCGTCAGCTTTCTGGTCCTTTCCCCAGGCACTCATGACAAAAGCATCGTTGACGGAGATGCAGGCGATGATCTCGATCCCCTTCTTCTTCAGCTCCTCATACTTTTCGATGTAGCTGGGCAGGTGAGACTGGCGAAGGAGAGAGGAACAGGTCAGACAGCGAGAGCGGGTCTCATCGCAGAGTGATCCAACATGGGACAGCGAAGTGCAAACAGTAAAATGGGAGGGGGGGGGGGCATGCATTCCCAAAGGGAGGGGAAGCCAACGATCAGGTCTCCTAATCACACACTGCAGCCCCCGGGCCCCACCCTCATCACCGAGGGAGTGCCATGTTGTCAGAAGTGCCCTAATTCTACAAAGCCACCCAAAAACAACAACAACCCACACTCTTTGGTGATAACCAGATGAGCGAGACGTCCGTGGGATCTTGCGTGCATGATGCCAGCACATGGAGAACCAATTCCAAAAATTTTAAAAAGATGTTGCATCGGCTGCAAATTACCCTTGGACGATCTTGGGAAGGTGATTGTGAAAAGCCAAAGTGGGGGGACACTGCAGAGAATTTCCCCACCCGGTTTAAAACAAAAACACAACAGGAAAACAGATGACGGGACAGTGTTAGAAAGGTATATAAAACTCCCAAACAGGGAAGGGCACACACAGAGAGAGAGAGAGAGAAACACACACAATCGAAAGGCTTGACAAGGGGCACCGAGGTGACAGAGAAAGAGGCTGGCTCCTCACCTTGGCACATGCTGGAGTGAACGCTCCGGGAACTCCGAACAGAACACCCTTTTTCCCTTTGAAGAGGTCGGCAGTGTTGACAACGTTGTGAGGGTCTCCCTCGTGGACGTTGACAGCGGGCAGCTTATCCCCAATCTGGATTGCAGACCAAAACGCAAACCGTGAGCACATGCTTCATTCCACACTGCACCAGTTCCTGAGCCCGCAGCTGACGGAGAACATCCCTGGATATTTCTCACCCTCAACTGCTCCCTGAACAGGAGGGCCTGCTCAGGAAATCTCAGCATGCTGATTAAGAGTCACATCGCTGTAGGTCAGGAGTCACATGTAGCCCAGACTGGCTATGGGCGCTAGATTTCCCTCCAGTGAATCACTGACAACCAGGGATAGTTCTTACTGTCAATGATTACAAATCACAGATTTTTTTTCCCCTTCTTTAACCATTTGTGGAATAAGGGCTTTGCTGACTAGGCTATACCCAATCACCCAGAGGGCAGCTCAGAGTCAACCATATTGCTGTGGGTCTGGAGTCACATGTAGGCCAGGCTGAGTAAGGGTGGTAATTTCCTTCCCTAAAAGGGCGAAAGTGAACAAGATGGGTTTTATTCAATGAATTCATGGACATCAATATAGTCTTATTTCCAGGTTTTGTTCTTTACATTGAGTTCAAATTCCGCCAACTGCCTGGTGGAGGGGCGGGGGTGGGGGGAATCCCTCATACAGTCCAAAGATGTGCAGGTCAGGGTGGATTGGCCATGCTAAGTTGCCCGTGGTGTCCAAGGATGTGCAGGCTATGTGGGATAGCTATGAGAAATGCAGGGTCAGTGTGGCCTCGATGGGCTAATTGCACAAATCCCTCAAAACATTTCCTTTCCATGTACCTGTCCAAATGTCTAATAATTGTACTGTACCACTTCCTCTGCAAGTCTCGAGCTCCTTCGGGCAAATATTCCCCAGCTAGAACTGAACTCGAACCTGCCAGCTGTGTACAAGTGCGTAGGAGGTAAACCGCTGGCTAATGAGGAGCAAGTATCCCCCTCCAGGCTACATCTGAAAAACATGTTTATCTGGGGCAGGCAGGTACCAGGGAGCAGATACTGTCCCTCTGGAAGCCAGCACGGAACAGTGTGCCTCACCCACTGGCCAGCTCCTGGGAGGAGCTGGCATGCCACAGCTCAGCCAATGCCTCGACCCGGAGGCCCCCTAAATAACCCTCCACCTCCCCATCCTGACTTGGGGATGTCATCACCATCATTGAATCCCTACAGTGTGGAAACAGGCCCTTTGGTTCAACAAGTCTACAAGCGCACCTTGCCCAGCCCCACTCCTCTATAACCCACCTAAATCTACACCTCCCTGGACACTACGGGCACCTTAGCATGGCCAACCCACCCTAACCTGCATATCTTTGGACTGTGTGGGAGGACACCTGCACAGACATGGGGAGAATGTGCAAACTCCACGCAGGCTGAGAGTGAGTAGTTCCCAGGTCCCTAGCGCTGTGAGGTAGCAGTGCTAACCGCAGAGCCACCATGCCGCCCCTATCGCTGTTTCTTCAGAGTCGCTGGGTCAAAGTCCTGACCCTCCCTAACAGCATATGGATTGCAGCGGTTCAATAAGGTAGCTCGCCCCCACCTTCTCCAGGGGCAACTGGGGGCAGGCAATATATGCTGGGTCTTGGCACGCAGTTTCGTTCGAACAACTCGCTGCCCAGGGAGGGGGAAGAGTGGAGATCGGGCACAGAGTTAAAGGTCACAGTAGACTGGGCAAGGGAGGCCGGGGCGGGGGGTGGGGTCAAAGAAGAGAGAGAGAAGAGGAAGGAGAGCAATAGAACAAGCTGGGAAGCAGCCATTCAGCACTTTGGGTGCCACCCTAAATCAGTTCAGGGTGAAGTGAGCGAGTGTTAAAATTTCTACTCCCACTTTGGAGGATGTTGAGCTGCTGTAAGAGAGAGGAAGCAGTTGCCTGTGGTGATGTGTTCGGGGGAAGCAGGGAGGGGAAGGGGAAGTGGAAGTGGAAGCTGGAGGGAATCTGACACAAGGGCAGACTGTGGGCTTGATGTGAGGGGCCTGTGTATTTAATGGAGAATGACAGAGGGTTATCCATTTAGACAGTCATGTTGGGGATTTCTCCCTCTATCACACACCCCTGTCCCCCCCCACCCCCCGACTCCCTTACAGCCCTGAAAATTTCTCTTCCAATCACTTTTTCATTCCCTTTTGAGAGTTCCGAATGAACCTCCAACACGCACTCAAACCAATCCATTCCCAGACTCTCGAAGTACCCCCACCATAGAATCCCAAAGTGTGGAAGCAGGTCATTTGGCCCATTGAGTCCACACAGACCCTCCAAAGGGCACACCACTCAGACCTGACTCCTACCCTATCCCTGCCGTTCCCACCCTGGGGTAATTTAGCATGGTCAATCCACCATAGCTGGCACATCTTTGGACTGTGGGAGGAAACCAGAGCGCACAGAGGAAACCCACTCAGACATGGGGAGAATGTGCAAACTCCACACAGATACCAGAGGGTGGAATCGAACGCGGGTCCCCCGTGCTGTGAGGCAACAGTGCTGACTGCTGGGCCACCGTGCCACCCCAATGACAAATGGAGCGATGGTGATAACCTGTCATTAACCCTTCCACGAGAGAGTCTCGTCTACTCTGCCCTGACACCTCACCTTGTGGTTTCGAACACCTCCCTCTGCATACTTGCCAGCCCCAGCCTCCTCTGACAATCAAATATATTCCCGATGTTCCTCTATCCCTGCAACTGTTCTTGAGCACCTCTCGAAGCTCTGACCTCCGTTGTGAAATGCAGCGCCCAGAGCTAGACGAGTTAACGTTCTGGGGACCTCAGTTCAAATCCCCACTACGGCAGATGGTGGAATTGGAACTGTATAAAATCTGGAATAAAACGTTAGCTGACCACTGTCGATTGTTGCAAAAAAAAAAAGCAACCTGGTTCACACAAATGCCATCTGCCATGCTTACTTGACTTGGCCCCCACGTCAATGTCCCTTAACTGCCCTTGGAAATGGCCAAATGAGTGTATCCTTATTCACTTATGGGGCGTGGGTGCTGCTGGCTGGTTGGTACTTATTTCCCATCCCTAGTTGCCTACGAGGAGGCGGTGGCAAGCTGACATTTTGAATCGATGCAGTCTGGCTGTTAGCTTATGGGGGCAGTTAGGGATGGGCAACAAATTCCAGGTTGTGCCAACTACATGCGTGCGAAAGCCAGCAGTCTGTCACCAACGAATGGCTGCTTTCTGGCGTGGGCACAAGACAGCTCTCTTAGGAAGAGCAGGGAACCGCACGGATGAAAGCTTAGCTGCCTGGAGAGGGCTTTATCTGTGCATGTCATGACTGGCCTGCATCACCATGAACTGCCAGGCGAGCGGAATTTAATGCGAATAAAAAAAAACGTATGAGGTGGGACCTTTTAGCAGACAGGTTAGTTCAGGAGAGGCAAGACAGACTGAACAGTTGGAAGGACTGTGCAGCCACTGAGGAAGCTGGGGCTCCTGTGTATTTCTCTTTGGGAGTGGCACAATGTTATTGGAGAGCAGTTAGCAAAAGCGCAGGGCCATTCGTGGCTTTGTAAAGAGTGGCGTTGGGTGCGCAGGTGTGCATATGCATGCTGAATGTTTATAAACCTCTGTGCAGGTGGTCTAACCAGCACTGCATGCATTTCTGGCTGTCACACGACAGGAAAGGTCAAAGCAAAGCAGTGGTACAGTCACCGGACTAGCCTCACAATGACCATGTCAATTATTGTGATGATGAAATTTCTGAATGAAAACAAGCTAGCTCAGTGAGCAAGCCAACAACCTCACCTACAAGCCAAGCTACAAATCTTTGCTGAAACTTGTTAATTATCGTTACAACCCACTTTCTTCTCTGGTGCCTTTTAAGAGAAAGTTTATCCAGTCTGACCTACTCATGACTCCGAACTCACAGCGACATGTTGACTGGGCAATAAGTGACTCCTTAGCGAGCAACACCTATGAACAAATAACAAAGGGGATGGGGAATCACCAGAACAGTGCTGTGGATGAGAGATTTTTAGTGACAAGGTAAGATTAGAGAAGCTGGGAGATAGCAGGAACTGCTGATGCTGGGAGTCTGAGTTAACAAGGTGTGGAGCCTTCTGAAGAAGGGTCCAGGCCCGAAACGTCAGCTTTCCTACTCTGATGCTGCCCAGCCTGCTGTGTTCCTCCAGTTCCATACCTTGTCATTTAGAGAAGCTGAGGTTGTTCTCCCTGGAGAGACTGAGACTGAGGGGAGAATTACTTGAGGCAGACATAATGACAGGTTTGGATAAGACAGATAAGAACAGTTGATAATACAGGGATTAAGGGAGGGGGAAGAGACACTTCAAACAATAGACAAGGCAGACGATTGTGTACCGAGGGCCATACCACAGGGCAGGAAGTGATAGGGAAAAGAAAGATTTGAGATAGCACAGTACCCTACTTCGCACTAACTGCTCACATTACAGCTTTGCACAGTCATGAGGCGTGGTTCCTCAACGGGTTTATCTCCAATTTCTGATAATTAAATGGGTCAACTTTGCTTCCGTCTCACTATCCTCACCTTGTGAGTCAGAGCCCACACAATCCCAGTCTGACTCCCCTGCCCACTTTTCAAAGCCATGAGGAGGCCCCGAAGTCAGACCCTCGGCCCAACAAACGCCTCTGCGTTTCTGTAGTGCCTGTCACCTCCTCAGTGACTGCAGGTCCCTCACACAGGGATCGTTCCAGGGTTGAGTGAGAGCAGACTTCTGGGAAGCTCTTGTGACATGCTAGTAGCACCCCTTCTCTGGTCCAGGAAGCACAGGTTCAAGCCCCACCTGCTCCAGTGGGGAAAGGAGCAGTAGTAGGCCATTCAGCCCACTAAACCAGTCAGTGAAATTGTAGCCGGCTTGATTGTTTTTCCACCCTATTTCACCAGGGGGTGCAGGATTTATTAATTCGCTGTGGCTTCTCGACAAGATTGGCCTAAGGGCGCCAGGGAGAAACACATCCTCACTTCAGCTTGTCTTTTCCGAGAGGTCTTTTACATTCACCAGAGGGGGCCTTGATCTGAAAGACAGCACCTCAGAGTGCAGCATCCTCTCAATACTGGCACTAAGACGGCCTGCTCAAGGCCCAGGAATACAAGAAATAGGAGCAGGAGTGGGCCCATCAGGGCTGATCTCTTCATGGGCTCAGGCTTACCTGCCCACACACTGTAATGCTTAATCCCCTTTACTGTTCAAAAATCTATCTTTGTCTTAAAAAGGATTCAATGAGGAAGCCTCACCTGCTTCACTGGACAGGGAATTCCACAGATTCACAACACTCTGGGTGAAGAAGTTCCCCGTCAGCTCAGTCCTAAATCTGCTCCCCCCCTTATTTCAAGCCTCACCCCTAGTTCTAGTCTCATTTACCAGTGGAAACAACCTCCCCGTTTCTATCTTATCTATTCCCCTCAATCTTCTGTTTCTATAAGATACCCCGCCCCCTCATTCTTCCAAATGAGAATGGGTATGGTCCCAGTCTACTCAATCTCTCCTCATAAGCCAAACTTCTGAACTCCATAATCAACCTAGTGAGCCTTCTTTGTACCCCCTTCCAGTGCCAATCCATCCTTTCCCAAATAAGACCAAAACTGTACACAGTGACTCCAGATATGGCCTGACCAGTTCCCTATACAGCTGCAACATAACCTCAGAGATAGTAGGAACTGCAAATGTTGGAGAATCGGAGATAACAAGGTGTGGAGCTGGATGAACACTTTTCTGAAGAAGGGTCTAGGCCCGAAACGTCAGCCTTCCTGCTCCTCTGATGCTGCTTGGCCTGCCGTGTTCATCCAGCTATACACCTAGTTATCTCTGCAACATAATCGCTGTCTTTAAACTCCATCGCTCTGGCAATGAAGGGCAACATTCCATTTGCCTTCTTAAATGACCTGCTGCACCTGCAAACCAACAGTTTGAGATTCATGCACGAGGACACCCAGGTCCCTCTGCACAGCAGCAGGCTACAATTTTTCATTATTTAAATAATAGCCAATTTTGCTGTTATTCCTATCAAAAATGACGGGCCTCACATTTACCAATGTTGTACCCCATCTGACAGACCCGCGGAGTCGAGGGCTCAACAGCAACACCCACTTGAGCCACAAAAGATGCAATGAAAGAGGGAGCAGGTGCAAATGAAGGGCTGTAAGGATAACCCCAGCAATTACAGAACAGTCAGTCTGACGTCAGTAATGGGGCGGGGGGTTAGGTAGGATTTCTACAAAGGATTATTCTGGATGGAATTAGTAAATCACACGGAACAAAACGGGGATGGATTAGGAAGAGGCACAGATTTCTGAAGGTCAAATCACGTTTAAAAAAAGGTTAGAAACAAAAAAAAAGAGACTTGATGAGAGTAATGCCGTTAGTGGAACGGACATGGATATGCAGGGAGTGTTTGATACATTGCCTTACAACAGACTTGAGCAAAGTTATAAGTCATGGTACAAAAGGTACAGAAGCGATGTGGATATGAAATTGGCCAAGAGCTTGGGGGTGGGGTGGGGAAGAAGCGGAAGAGAGCGCGAGAAAGAAAAAAAAAGGGAGGGAGAAAGAAAAAAAAAGGAGGGAGAAAGAAAAAAAAGGAGGGAGAAAGAAAAAAAAAGGAGGGAGAAAGAAAAAAAAAGGAGGGAGAAAGAAAAAAAAAGGAGGGAGAAAGAAAAAAAAAGGAGGGAGAAAGAAAAAAAAAGGAGGGAGAAAGAAAAAAAAAGGAGGGAGAAAGAAAAAAAAAGGAGGGAGAAAGAAAAAAAAGGAGGGAGAAAGAAAAAAAAAGGAGGGAGAAAGAAAAAAAAAGGAGGGAGAAAGAAAAAAAAGGAGGGAGAAAGAAAAAAAAAGGAGGGAGAAAGAAAAAAAAAGGAGGGAGAAAGAAAAAAAAAGGAGGGAGAAAGAAAAAAAAAGGAGGGAGAAAGAAAAAAAAAGGAGGGAGAAAGAAAAAAAAAGGAGGGAGAAAGAAAAAAAAAGGAGGGAGAAAGAAAAAAAAAGGAGGGAGAAAGAAAAAAAAAGGAGGGAGAAAGAAAAAAAAAGGAGGGAGAAAGAAAAAAAAGGAGGGAGAAAGAAAAAAAAAGGAGGGAGAAAGAAAAAAAAAGGAGGGAGAAAGAAAAAAAAAGGAGGGAGAAAGAAAAAAAAAGGAGGGAGAAAGAAAAAAAAAGGAGGGAGAAAGAAAAAAAAAGGAGGGAGAAAGAAAAAAAAAGGAGGGAGAAAGAAAAAAAAAGGAGGGAGAAAGAAAAAAAAAGGAGGGAGAAAGAAAAAAAAAGGAGGGAGAAAGAAAAAAAAAGGAGGGAGAAAGAAAAAAAAAGGAGGGAGAAAGAAAAAAAAAAGGAGGGAGAAAGAAAAAAAAAGGAGGGAGAAAGAAAAAAAAAGGAGGGAGAAAGAAAAAAAAAGGAGGGAGAAAGAAAAAAAAAGGAGGGAGAAAGAAAAAAAAAGGAGGGAGAAAGAAAAAAAAAGGAGGGAGAAAGAAAAAAAAAGGAGGGAGAAAGAAAAAAAGAGGGAGAAAGAAAAAAAAGGAGGGAGAAAGAAAAAAAAAGGAGGGAGAAAGAAAAAAAAAGGAGGGAGAAAGAAAAAGAGAGAGAAAAAAAGGAGAGAAAAAAGGAAAAAAGAGAGAGAGAGAAAAAGAGAGAGAAGTGAACTGTCAAAAGAACGAGAGAGTGTAAAAGAAATACAGAAAGGAAAGAAAAGAAAACAACGAGAAGATAAGGAAAAAGAGCGAGAGAGAGAGAGAGAGAGAGAGAGTGTGGGAGGAGGAAGAAGCTTGCTCCAAGAGGGGAATTCAGTGATGGGGAAATCAGCTTCCTTCCCGTTCTCCTATGATGGGCATGGCCTCGAAACCCAGCTTGGGCAATACATTATTACCACAGCCAAGTGAGTGCAACGGGCAGCACCCACCCACTTACCGCAAAGCAAACGTTTACTCAGCCTGAGGCGATAAGTTTGTCACCCTCCCGTCTCGTGTGACCACAGGAGACCAATACCCAAAAGCACTTTCTCACAATTACAAGGCACAGAAGCTGAGGGTGACAAAGCAGTTTTCTTACATTGCGAAAGCACGATATCAGGGGAGCTCCGAGATTAGGAACTGCTGATTCAATCATCAGTATGTAATTTGGGATAACGAGTTGGCCCGACTACAATGTCGGTGTGTGTACTTTTAAGGCTAATTGGCTTGGAGAAATGTTTGTCCGAATTGGGAGTAGTCCAACCATTCCCGCACCCATACACGCACACCCACTAGGGTGATCCAACAGGGGTGGATAAGGTTAGGGCAGGGGGACAGAGAGCAGCTGCTCTCGGGAGTTGAAGGGTCAACAATGAAGGGAGCATGATGTTAAATTGCAGAGATTAGAGGAAAGATGTTTTCCCCCCCGGGGGTGATGTGATCTGGAACACTGTTCCTGGTAACCGCAGTACCAAAGGAAAGCCTCAAGCTCTAGAAGAATGTGGATGAGCACTTGAAGGCCTACAGCTGAGAAGTAGGATTAGGGGTATCATCAGTGGTCCCTCGCAGATGGGGATGACTTTCTGCCCCGTCTCAGGGGGAGTCCATGGGTGGCTGTATAGACCGATACAGCTACTGCAGGCTCAGTTACAATTGGGGCAGGTGGTGGTCACAGGAAGTTGGTGCAACAGGATGCTCCTTTTGCCTGGCGTCCACCTTCTGCCCGACGGCAACTCTCAAGGTGTTCAACGCCTTCCCGGACGCTCCTCCTCCACTTTGGATGGTCTGGGGCCAGTCATTCCCGGCTGTCTGTGGGAATGCCGCACATCCCCAGCGAGGCCTGGAGGGTATCCCTGAAGCTGTCCACCTGGGGCTTGTCTGCTGTTTTGGAGCTGGGAGTAGAGCACCTGCCCTGGGAGGCTGGTGTCAGTGGTGCGCACAATGTATCCAGGCGCATCGAGGGTGTTCAGCCCCTCGATTTTGGGCCTGGTCAAGGATGCTGAAATTGGTCCTGGATTAACATAGACCGGATGGGCCAAAGGGGCTCTTCTATGGCTGTACAGTGGATCTCTCTCATTTCTGCCAACTACCCAATACATTGGACACCCTACACATTCAGAGATCCTACCCTACAGCGTTTTGGTTCCTTATCCAAGGATGGGCTCCCTATAGAAGAAGGAGTACAGCAGAGATTTCCCGAGAGCCCACAAAGAGATGGAGGGGACTGGGCCTGTGCTCTCTAGAGTTTAGGAAGAGAAAGTGAATGAGTGGTGACCTGATTGAAGAATGGGAAACTCCAACACGGCCCGACAGTGGAGCAAAGCAGGAAGGATGTGCAGTTGAGAGAGAAAAACCAGGATAGAGACAGACAGTGAGATAACACAGTGTGAAGCTGGATGAACACAGCAAGCCAAGCTGCAGCAGAGGAGCAGGAAAGCTTGACGTTTCGAGACAGACAGTGTCAGGTTAAAACGTGTCGATCATTTTGGACTGAGGGAAGGAGGAATTTCTTTGCTAGGAGGGTGGATTCCTTTGGGATTCCCTGCCGCAGAGGGCAGCGCAGGCTTTCACTGAGCGTGTCCAAGGCAGAGATTGAGAGAGTTCTCAATATGGATGATAGTGAGGGATGGTGCAGAGAATTGATGCTGTGGTGAAAGGTTATTCATGATCTAGAATGAATGGTGCAGCAGGCTCGAGACACCAAACAGCCTATGCCTGCTACCAATGCTACAGAATTCCCTGCAGCCGACATCATAAACGCACACACACATGCACACACGAGCCCAAACCAAACAGAAACTAGCTCCAACTCATGTCGAGACCTCTTCGGGACAAGACAAGCCTAAGTTACATTTACGCACCACCTTTTGCAACTGGAGGCGTCCAGTGTGTCATCCAAGTCTATTCAAAACAAAAATGACGAATGAACAAGGTATTAAGGAAAGCTTGGCCCAAGAGGTCGGTCTTAAGGGGAGTCCTAAAGGAGGAATGGATTAGGGAGGCAGTTCTGGAGCTCAGAACTGGGAGGACTGAAGGCATAGTAGCCAATGGTGAGCAGTGGTGCAATTTGTGGGAGCTGGGGAGGCAAGAGTAGATACACAAGAGAACATAGAATCCCTATTGTGTGGAAGTAGGCCGTTCAGCCTATCAAGTCCACACTGCTCATCCAAAGAGCATCCCATCCAGATCCCACTACCTTACCCTGTATCCCTGCATTCCCAATGGCTAATCCACCTCGCCTGCACACCCCCGGATACAATGGAGCAATTTAGCCAACCCACCCTAACCTGCACATCTCTGGACTGTGGCAGCAAACCTAAGCACCCAGAGGCAGACTCGGGGAGAACATGCAAATGCCACACAGACGGTCGCTGAGGCTGGAATCAAACCCGGTCCCTGGCACCATAAGGCAGCAGTGTTAACTACTGAGACACCACCCTGCCGAGCATAGGTCGCTGAGTGCAGAGACAAAAGACGGGGTATTGGGTGTGTGTTGCTGGATGTGATTGGGGGTATTTGTTGGGGGGAGGGGTAAAGAATTTTGCTTTCAACAGAAGATGTCTGAACTGTGTCAGTTTGCTTTGTGGGTTTGGTGTGCAGGAAGCTGAGGGGAGAAAGGACACTAAAACTTCACGAAAGGGGTCTGGGTGACTTGATCCAAAAGTTGAGTCAGGCACACAAAGACAGAGGGATCCCTGGATACAGAGCCTCAGTAAGTGCACCAGGGCAAAGGGTTGCATGGGTGCCCCACTCTCTCCATTCCAGCTCGGGGTCTTTATCAGAGAGAGGAGACGGCACGAGAGGAGGTCATGTTTGAGGCAGAATTAGTGCGGAAATACTGGGAATGTAGCAAACACAGGCATAAATGAGAGGCATAGATAGAGTTGATAGCCAGAGACTATTTCCCAGGGCAGAAATGGCTAGCACGAGGGGTCATAGTTTTAAGCTGGTTGGAGGAACATATAGAGGGGATGTCAGAGGCAGGTTCTTTACACAGAGAGTTGTGAGAGCATGGAATGCGTTGCCAGCAGCAGTTGTGGAAGCAAGGTCATTGGGGTCATTTAAGAGACTGCTGGACATGTATATGGTCACAGAAATTTGAGGGTGCATACATGAGGATCAATGGTCGGCACAACATTGTGGGCTGAAGGGCCTGTTCTGTGCTGTACTGTTCTATGTTCTATGTTCTAAAACAGAAAAAACCCACTGTTTGAAAATCATTGCAGAAACTCAAATTGCCCAGGAGTGAGGGTGGGATTGGGTAGGATAACAGAAGCACCCAGGGGGAATGATTGGCCCAGAGAGCTGAACCAGCAAATTAAAAAGGGAGAATAGTTTCTAAATTTTAAAAAAAAAATCAGAGACCAATGGAGAAATCTTGACAAAGGTGTCGAAATCACAGTTGTGATTTGGCAAGGAGACTACAGCATTGCACAGTTTTGGAGAAACTGGGTGGGAAAGGGAAGGAGGAATTGTGAGAAACGGGGTGTGGCAAGTCTGGAGTAACACACAAGCGTTATGAATCGGCAGCAGACAAACAGTGTGGAGCTGGAGGAACACAGAGCAGGAAAGTCAACGTTTCTGCTGGCCTGCTGTGTTCGTCCAGCTCCACAGAGTGTTGTCTCTGACTCCAGCATCCGCAGTTCTTGCCATCTCCAAATGAATTAGCAGCAGGCCATTCAGCCCCACTCAGTCATTCTGAAACATTCTAGAATCCAACAAACTTACAGCTGTACCATCCATTGGTGGGTGAGATTTATCACAATTTAAAAAAGAAACAAAAAAAAAAGAGACAGCAAGAGCAAAGAACAATCTTAATATCTCACACGCTATTTTGTAGCAAGCTATGATGGAACAGAATTAATGCATAATTTCTCTCTGTCTCACATACAGGGCCCAAAAATGTGCAGGTTAGGGTGGGTTGGCCATTCTAAATTGCCCATGGCATCCAGGGATGTGCAGGCTAGGTGGGTTAGCCGTTGGGAGTGCAAGGTTAGAGGGACAGGGTAGGGGGTCTGGGTGAGATGCTCTTCTGAGGGTCAATGGGCTGAATGGCCGGCTTCCATGTTGCAGGAATTCTACGTTACATCTGGGCGCCGATTACAGACACCTCCAGACTTTCCCCTCCCAAGCACGTAGCACACGCACACTGTGTCCAGGACAGATACCTGCAGGCCTCTCTGTCCCAGGCAGGGCAAAGCACTTGCGACGCCAATAAGAGAATGTTACAAGCAGACAGTACCACCTTCAAAGGCATGTTCTGTTGTGTGGAGGTTGGGGTGTGAATAGGGCACACAGTTTCCAGGGACAGGCACTCTGCCAGGTTTGACCATCGCTGCAGCTTTCTGGTTGTTTGCACGAGTAAGCCTTATCTGTGATTTCTATCTAAACTACAGCCTTTGTTGCATCAATCGGGATAAACTGTCTCGAGTATATACATTGCAAGGAATAAAGGAGGCCATTCAACCTGCTTTGTACCTAACCCTGTACACTCAGTTGGTCCCCTGTATCAAGATAGTTAGCAAGACTTTTTAAAAGAAACATTGATGATGGTATAACGACAGCCACACATTTGAATTTGCTGATAGACAGCATTGTGTGCCGCACAGACACAGATGGATGAAGTGAATGTGCAAAATGCCGACAAATTGGACTTCAATGTGGGCAAGAGGAAGTCATTGGCGATTTCCTGACTGGTGAAAAACTAGAGAGTGTGGCGATCCAAAGGGTCTTTGGGTGAGGGAGGAGAAACAGGGGCAGTTCTGGGTCAACAAATCAATTAAAACATCCCCCAGAGGTAAAAAGAGAGAGCAGGCTGAAAGGCCAGTCAGACTCAGAGGATTGGGAAACAAAATGTTTTACAAAGCCCTGGTTCCAGGAGACCTCAGGGTCCATACACCCTGGAGGATACACTCGTCAGAATGAGCAAGTGGACTCCCCAAAGGGCAAATTATGAGGAGAGCTAACACAAAGTTGGTATGGCAACTGCTCTGCCCAGGGCCACAAGAAACTACACAGAGTTGCGAACACAGCCCAGTCCATCACACCAGCCAGCCTTCCACCCCAGTGACTCATCTATACCTCCCCCTGCCTCGGAAAGGCAAACATCAAAGACCTCTCCCACCCCAGATAATAAAATGTGAGGCTGGATGAACACAGCAGGCCCAGCAGCATCTCAGGAGCACAAAAGCTGACGTTTTGGGCCTAGACCCTTCATCAGAGAGGGAGATGGGGAGAGGGTTCTGGAATAAATAGGGAGAGAGGGGGAGGCGGACCGAAGATGGAGAGAAAAGAAGATAGGTGGAGAGGAGAGTATAGGTGGGGAGGTAGGGAGGGGATAGGTCAGTCCAGGGAAGACGGACAGGTCCAGGAGGTGGGATGAGGTTACTAGGTAGGAGATGGAGGTGCGGCTTGGGGTGGGGGGAAGGGATGGGTGAGAGGAAGAACAGGTTAGGGAGGCAGAGACAGGTTGGACTGGTTTTGGGATGCAGTGGGTGGGGGGAGAAGAGCTGGGCTGGTTGTGTGGTGCAGTGGGGGGAGGGGATGAACTGGGCTGGTTTAGGGATGCAGTAGGGGAAGGGGAGATTTTGAAACTGGTGAAGTCCACATTGATACCATTGGGCTGCAGGGTTCCCAGGCGGAATATGAGTTACTGTTCCTGCAACCTTCGGGTGGCATCATTGTGGCACTGCAGGAGGCCCATGATGGACATGTCATCTAGAGAATGGGAGGGGGAGTGGAAATGGTTCGTGACTGGGAGCTGCAGTTGTTTATTGCGAACTGAGTGGAGGTGTTCTGCAAAGCGGTCCCCAAGCCTCCACTTGGTTTCCCCAATGTAGAGAAAGCCACACCGGGTACAGTGGATGCAGTATACCACATTGGCAGATGTGCAGGTGAACCTCTGCTTAATATGGAAAGTCATCTTGGGGCCTGGGATAGGGGTGAGGGAGGAGGTGTGGGGGCAAGTGTAGCACTTCCTGTGGTTGCAGGGAAGGTGCTGGGTGTGGTGGGGTTAGAGGGCAGTGTGGAGCGAACAAGGGAGTCACGGAGAGAGTGGTCTCTCCGGAAGGCAGACAAGGGTGGGGATGGAAAAATGTCTTGGGTAGTGGGATCGGATTGTAGATGGTGGAAGCGTCAGAGGATGATGCGTTGTATCCGGAGATTGGTGGGGTGGTGTGTGCCTCCCACCCCAGTTATAATCTCTACTACTACATCCATGTGGCAGAAAATACAGACACATAAACACACAGACCAACAGATTCAAGAACAGCTTCTTCCCCGCTGTTATTAGATTTAAGAAGGACATCTCAAATTTTACATTTAATATTTATCTCAGTCTGAGCACTTACTCTGCAGCAGTAACATAGTATTCCTCGCTCTGCTCTATTGCTCTTAACGCACTTTGTATGGTAATGACCTGCCTGCACTGCAAGCAAAACAAAAACTTTTCACTGTCTTCAGGTAGATGTGACAGTAATAAATCACATCATCAAACCAGGGAGGTGGTCCCTGGAGTTGATTTGATCACAATTTTCAAGGTATCCTCCAGGGAACAGGCAGTTTTTCTCTCTGTTAGCTCCTAATTTCTCACTAGTTGAGCGAAATGACACCCGTAGGTCAGAGTGTGAGATGACAGCCAGATGTTCCAAGGAGAAATTTAAGAGAACATCGGAGGACAAACACATTTACACACAGGAAAATGGTCTGGACACTCAACACAAACAGTATTGATGCTAGATCGATCTGGGAAATGGTGGATACTCATTAGGTAAAGGAATTAAGGGACACAGTACGGAGTTAGGTCACTGAATGGCCTCCTTTATTCCTTCCAACAGTTATATTCGAGATCTTTATCCTGATTGATTCAACAAAGACTGTAGGGTAGATTCAAACCGCAGATAAGACTCAGTCGTATAGATAAGCAGAAAGGTACAGAGATAATCACACTTCTCTGAACACTTCCAATAGTCATTCTCCCAAGACAACGAAACAATACAACCCTCACCACTCCTTCCCCAAATTCTGAAGGCTCTCACCAGGGTATATCCATCTATAAAGGAAATGCGAGTGTGGAAACCCGGGAGGATACAAACGATAGATGAGCCACTGAGGCTCTGCTGCCTCTGTTCATCCCCTCCCCACCCCTTCTTCATCTATTCCCTTCTCCTGCGTACACAGTTATCCAGCTTCGCTCCACCCCTTAAATGTCTCAGAGTCACACAGCACAGAAACAGACTAACAGACCCTATCGCTGACTTCAATCCAAACTAAACTAGTCCACCTGCCTCCAAACCTTTTCTATTCAGAATGTCTTTTAAATATAGTAACTGTACCCACATCCACCACTTCCTCTGGAAGTTCATTCACACACGAACCACTCTAAAAAACTTGCCCCTCATATCTTTAAAATCTTTCTCCTCTCACCTCACAAAATGGCCCTCAGTCTGGAAATCCCTCATCCTAGGGAAACAATTCACATTGAATGCTCCCTGGGGAGCAAGTTCCCCCCACTCTCTCAGAGGGGGCAAGAGACATACCCCCTTGAATCCCCCCCCCCCCAATAGGGGCTGCTTTGTATTGAAAAACAGACCCAAGTACAGCGTGGAGGGTTCTCAAAATGCTCTTCCTCGCTGCCTTGTGGTTTTTAACAAACAGTTTTTAAGAAAAGCTCTAGCCAGGCACTGCAGAAAAGTACATCCCCGATGCAAAGACGCAGCTTACAGAGCGAACGGGCTTTCACAAATAACAAACAACCAGATCTGATACAAAACAAACAACGTTTGTGTCCACCAACAAACATTGGAAACAGGGTCCTATTCCCATGCCTGAGGAGGCAGATACACACTTATCTCACACAAACAACCAGTGGCTTGGGAGTCCAGTTGTTTGGGTTAGGGGGACAGCATTGGGCCAGGAAAACAATGGGGTTTAGGCTGCAACCAATGACACATTTGGTCAGCTCTGATGAAGAGTCGTTTTAACTGCTCTCTTGCCGTCGACACTGCCTGACCTGCTGTGATTTCCAGTATTTTTTTCCACCCCCCAATACAGATTCCTGCATCTGCAGTAATTTGCTCTCACATTTGGTCAGTATCGCTTTTGCGGCATGCACGAGCTTGCTGTGCACAATCCAGGCTACCACCACCGATCGTTGCGGATGAGTCGGGCACCACAAAAATTCAAATCTGCCTCACCACAGATTCGGGTAAAGGAGTCATACCAAAAATGCAAAACTGAGATTAAGTGTAAAATCTCAATTCTCCAGCATTGGAGAAACTTTTGAAAATGCTAAAATAAAAACAAAAAAAAGAGAAAAAAAGTTCTGGTGAAGGGTCACTGGACCAGAAACATTCACTCTGCTTTCTCTCTGCAGACCTGCTGAGGTTCTCCAGCAATTTCTGGGGTTTTTTTGTGTCAGATTTTAAAATAAACTTTGAAACAGACATTACAAATACATATCTGTCTGTCAATCTGCTAAAGATAGTTTTAAAGCATCCACATTCAGTTGTGGTCAAACAGTCCATCAGTACCCTTAAGAACACAAAAACACTCTCACTGTATTGAGTCCCACCATGTTTTGGTTTCCAGTTTCAGTTCTGTTTGAGATTCCTGCTCTGAAACAATCTGGGACATGCCAGCATTGTGAAAACAGCTACGAAGAACGCAAGTGTCTCTCCCACACCCCCCACCACCACCCGACTTTAAATCAAAACTGTGCATTTAGCCTTGACAGGACCGAGCCAAGCATAAATTCAATTCAGAGTGCAAAAGACAACAAACAATTCTACAACTGAATCGGTTTCAAAGCCTGGCTCCCCTAAAAATAGTTTGCGGCTCTTTAGACTCCAGAAGGTTAAATTCCTAACAGACTTGTCCAAACTAACTGGAATTTTAAGATGGCTGAACATTAATCAGTGGAGGGAGGGCGAGAAAGACATTGGCTGAAGAGTCAATGATAAGACATGGGACGGGAGGAGGAAATAAGGGTTTCAGAGAGTGCAAAAATTTCATCTAGGGAGAGAAATCAGAAAACAAAGGCAAAAAGACAGAAAAGAAGGGGCTAAAACAAAAATTGGTATTCTTCACAGCAATCTTTCCTTTCAAATCTGAGATGAATAAGGTTGGGGGGGGGGGTGGGAGAACTGGGGAGGAGTGCCACAGGTAGGGTAAGAGGGGGTTGCAGACAGGCAGTGAGCACGGGTCTGCGCTGTACTGCCTACTGAAGGAAGCTGGGTGCACCTGAGGAGACAGCAAAGGGATACTCCTCTCTACCCACACCCCAAAGTGATATCCCATCCAATCCTCCACCACCAAATCTCTCCCCCATCACCAAATACTCACTTTTCACTCCATGACCCTCCATCATCTATCAGCAGACATTCCTTCCAACATCAAGACCCTCTCCAACACCAAACCCTTCTCCCAATTACCGAGCACCCCATTTCCATCACCCTCCCTATTACAACGCACCTCTTGCCCACTGCCAATCACCCACCCCACTCCAACATCAAGACCCTCTCCAACACCAAACCCTTCTCCCAATTACCAAGCACCCCATTTCCATCACCCTCCCTATTACAACGCACCTCTTGCCCACTGCCAATCACCTACCCCACTCCAACATCAAGACCCTCTCCAACACCAAACCCTTCTCCCAATTACCGAGCACCCCATTTCCATCATCCAACCAGGACCCTCCACCCACCAAACCCCCTCCCCAAGCAGCAGATGGGTGCCGTAGAGAGGTTGAGGGTCAATGTGACTTTCCCTTGGACTCCCCCCCCCCCAGCCAGCTTGAACCCCGACCTCTGACCTTGATGGGCATGGCGGCGGGTGTAATGCGGTGAATTTGCCTCAAGCTGCAGCCGACCGATCTGCAAAGTCTCTGGTACAGCAGTTGCCTCATTGCGCCGCCTTTATTTGACGCTACGAGCGCCCGCCCTCCATCTTAATCCCTGCCCTCCTCCTACTACCCCCCCCCCCCGCCATCGCCCCTGGCAACCGGGCAGGCCCCGCCCATATCCGCGCCTGGGCGCAAGCGCAAGATGACCCATGACGTCACCGCGCCCGTGCTCACTCAGGATGACTGGGCATCAAGCATGCGCACTGCTGGGCGGCCGGCGGGGCCGTGTTCGGCACCGAGCATGCGTGATGCTGCGAGGCCCTATCCGGCACTCATGCGCACTACTGCCGGCCCGCCGCAAGACTCAGCATTGAGCATGAGCATCGACCCGTACTTTCCCATTACGTCATCCTGACAGGCATTGAGCATGCGTCTTTTCCTTCCAGGCACAATGACTTGACATAAAGCATGCGCAGTAGCTTCGTTCTGTGGGGAGTGTGGTGACGTCAGCATTCACTGAGTGTCAGTGGTTCGAATCCCCCTGTGGCTCAATCTGGAATTAATTAATTAATGCTAGCCTAATACGATTTCTTTTTACTAATTTTACATTAATACAAATTTTAGTATTGTTACTAGTAATGCTAATCTACTTTTGAGGATAGGAGTTGGGACATTATGTTGAGGTTGTACAAGACATTGGTGAGGCCTCTTCTGGAGTACTGGGTCGAATTCTGCTCACCCAGTTGTATGAAGGATATTATCAAACTGGAGAGGGTTCAGAAGAAATTTGCTATGGTGTGGCAGGGTATGGAAGGTGTGAGTTATCAAGAAAGGCTGGGACGTTTTTCACTGGAAAATGGGAGGTTTGAAAGGCGACCTTATTGGGGTCTCACCAATTCTTGTTGATCTCAAAACACACACACACACACACACAGACAAAGGATGCAAATTTGACTGGAACTACACATCTATAATAGCACAAGCCAAACAGAGACGTGCCAGGGAATTCCTGGAGACCTGGCATTCCAACTGGAACTCCATCAACAAGCACATTGAACTGGATCTAATATATAAACCTTTGAAAAACAGAACCAGAAGTGATGCCAACCAGCCCAGCAAACTGAGGCATATAATTAACAAGCAGGACCAAACTCCAAAGCTTCACCAGAGGCGCGCTGATGATGTTACCGAGCAGGGGGACAAAGTGTCTGCAATCTAGCTTTCAGGCAATAACCCAATCAACACCATCACCAACCAAGACATGGCAGTGCGGTGCTTTAGGGTGGGGAGGAAGTAGCCCTGGTAGTGTTCAATATTGACCTATTACTCCATCAAGTCTTAGAGAATCACATCAAATATGGGCACGGAAACCTCCTGCTGGCTATCATGTAGGTCCACCCTGCATTGGCTATTGGGTTAGTGCTCCCCCAATTTGAACACCACTTAGATGAAGGACTGAGGGTGGCAAAGGTGCAGAATGTACTCTTCATGGAGTCCTCAATATTGAGTCATAGAGTCCTACAGTGCATGACAGGCTGGTCCGTGCCGACCAAAAAGTCCATCCATGCTGGCCCCATTTCCATGCATTTGGCCCATGTCCTTCTAAACCTTTCCTATCCACGTATTTGTCCAAATGCCTTTTAAATGTCATCGATGTACCTACCTCAACCACTTCCACCGGCAGATCGTTCCATATGTCTCTCATGACCTTATACACTTCTGTAAGAACACCCCCTCAGTCTTCCACGCTCTGAAGAAAAAAAGCCCTGGTTTGTCCGACTCAGTCCCTTGAGGCCTGGCAATCCTTGTACATCTCCTCTACACTCTTTGCAGTTTAATAATGTCCTTCCTACAGCAAGGTGACCAAAACTGAACCCAATACTCCAAGTACGGCCTCACTAACTTCTCCCAACTTCTATACTCAAAGCCCTGACCGATGAAGCTGCTTATTGCCCTGGCTACCCGTGACTCCACGTTCAGAGAATGTCTGTAACCAAGAGTGGGTTGACAGTAGCACTGTAGACTGAGTTGGTCAACGGGCCATAACTGTTAGACTGGATCCGAAGCAGGAAGTCATGAGAAACTTACTGAATCTCATCTTCATCGATCTGCCTGTTGAAGATTTATCGTTCCGTTACAGTATTGGTAGGAGAGACCACCGCACATTTCTTGTGGAGATGAAATCTGGACTGTACATTGAGGATACTCTCTAATGTGTTTGGCACCATATAACAGGTAACATTGTCAACTGTATTACCACAGACAGGGAAGCAATGGCCTAGTGGTATTGTCACTGGACTCTAAATCCAGAGACCCAGATAGTGCTCTGGGGATCCGGGTTCAAATCCCACCACGGCATTTGAATTCAATAAAAATATCTGCAATTAAGAATCTAATGATGACCATGAGTCCACTGTTGATTGTTGGAAAATCCCATCTGGTTCACTAATGGCGTTTAGGGAAGGAAACTGCCATCCTTACCTGGCTTGGCCTACATGTGACTCCAGACCCACAGCAATGTGGTTGACTCTTAACTGCCCCCTGGGCAATTAGGGATGGGCAATAAATGCTAATAAAATGTGGTGCTGGATGAACACAGCAGGCCCAGCAGCATCTCAGGAGCACAAAAGCTGACGTTTCAGGCCTAGACCCTTCATCAGAGAGGGGGATGGGGGAAGGGTTCTAGAATAAATAGGGAGAGAGGGGGAGGCGGACCGAAGATGGAGAGAAAAGAAGATAGGTGGAGAGGAGAGTATAGGTGGGGAGGTAGGGAGGGGATAGGTCAGTCCAGGGAAGATGGACAGGTCAAGGAGGTGGGATGAGGTTGGTAGGTGGGAAATGGAGGTGCGGCTTGGGGTGGGAAGAAGGGATGGGTGGGAGGAAGAACAGGTTAGGGAGGCAGAGACAGGCTGGGCTGGTTTTGGGATGCAGTGGGTGGAGGGGAAGAGCTGGGCTGGTTGTGTGGTGCAGTGGGGGGAGGGGACGAACTGGGCTGGTTTAGGGATGCAGTAGGGGAAGGGGAGATTTTGAAGCTGGTGAAGTCCACATTGATACCATATGGCTGTAGGGTTCCCAAGTGGAATATGAGTTGCTGTTCCTGCAACCTTCGGGTGGCATCATTGTGGCACTGCAGGAGGCCCATGATGGACATGTCATCTAAAGAATGTGAGGGGGAGTTGAAATGGTTCGCGACTGGGAGGTGCAGTTGTTTATTGCGAACCGAGCGTAGGTGTTCTGCAAAGTGGTCCCAAAGCCTCCGCTTGGTTTCCCCAATGTAGAGGAAGCCACACCGGGTACAATGGATACAGTATACCACACTGGCGGATGTGCAGGTGAACCTCTGCTTAATATGGAAAGTCATCTTGGTGCCTGGGATAGAGGTGAGGGAGGAGGTGTGGGGGCAAGTGTAGCATTTCCTGCGGTTGCAGGGCAAGGTGCCGGGTTGTGGTGGGGTTGGAAGGCAGTGCAACCGCAGGAAATGCTACACTTGCCCCCACACCTCCTCCCTCACCCCTATCCCAGGCCCCAAGATGACTTTCCATATTAAGCAGAGGTTCACCTGCACATCTGCCAATGTGGTATACTGTATCCATTGTACCCGGTGTGGCTTTCTCTACATTGGGGAAACCAAGCGGAGGCTTGTGGACCGCTCTGCAGAACACCTCTGCTCAGTTCGCAACAAACAACTGCACCTCCCAGTCGCAAACCATTTCAACTCCCCCTCCCATTCTTTAGATGACATGTCCATCATGGGCCTCCTGCAGTGCCACAATGATGCCACCCGAAGGTTGCAGGAACAGCAACTCATATTCCGCCTGGGAACCCTGCAGCCCAATGGTATCAATGTGGACTTCACCAGTTTCAAAATCTCCCCATCCCCTACTGCATCCCTAAACCAGCCCAGTTCGTCCCCTCCCCCCACTGCACCACACAACCAGCCCAGCTCTTCCCCTCCACCCACTGCATCCCAAAACCAGCCCAGCCTGTCTCTGCCTCCCTAACCTGTTCTTCCTCTCACCCATCCCTTCCTCCCACCCCAAGCCGCACCTCCATCTCCTACCTACTAACCTCATCCCACCTCCTTGACCTGTCCGTCTTCCCTGGACTGACCTATCCCCTCCCTACCTCCCCACCTATACTCCCCTCTCCACCTATCTTCTTTTCTCTCCATCTTCGGTCCACCTCCCCCTCTCTCCCTATTTATTCCAGAACCCTCACCCCATCCCCCTCTCTGATGAAGGGTGTAGGCCCGAAACATCAGCTTTTGTGCTCCTGAGATGCTGCTGGGCCTGCTGTGTTCATCCAGCCTCACATTTTATTATCTTGGATTCTCCAGCATCTGCAGTTCCCATTATCACTGGGCAACAAATGCTGCCTGGCCAGCGACACTCTCGCTGAATATAGGGAAAGAAATTCACCAAATCCCCAACCACCAACGTCCTAGGGGTTACCCTTGACCAGAAACTCAACTGGATTTGTCATATAAATACAGGGGCTGCAAGAGTAACTCAGAGGCTGGGAATCCTGCAGCGAGTAACTCACCTCCCCACTCGCCCCAAAGCCTGTCCCACCATCTACGAGGCACAAGTCAGGAGTGGGATGGAATACCCCCCCCCACTTGCCCCTAGATGGGTGCAGCTCCAGCAACACTCAAGAAGCTCGACACCATCCAGGACAGAGCAGCCCCCGCTCGATTGGCACCACATCCACAAACATCCCACTCCCTCCACCCACCGACGCTCAGTCGCAGCAGTGTGTACAATCTTCAAGATGCTCTGCAGAAACTCACCAAAGATCCTCAGACAGCACCTTCCAAACCCTCGGCCATTTCTATCCAGAAGGACAAGGGGCAGCAGATACATGGGAACACGCCCCCCCCTGCAAGTTCCCCTTCCTGACTTGGAAATGTATCGCTCTTCCTTCAGTGTCGCTGGGTCAAAATTCTGGAGCCCACCTCCCCAAGAGCATTGTGGGTGGACTGCAGCGGTTCAAAAAGTCAGCTCACCACCCCCCAACTTCTCAGCTAGGGATAGACAAGAAATGCTGGCCCAGCCCAGTGAAGCCCGCTTCCCATAAGTGAATGAGAAAAGAAATTATCGCCATGCTAACTGGGACAGATTTCGAACAGATCTAGCAACTCAAAAACTGTGAGTATCTATGAGACGCTGTGGGTCATCAGTTTCAGCGACAATTGTGCTCAGCACAATCTGTAACCTGGCACTTCCACAAGTCTATCGCTACCAGCAAGCAGGAGACCTACCCACACAGTCAACAGATATCTGATAAGCTAATTCCCCTAAGTGAAAAAATAAGCTTGCCTCATCCTCACTCTCAATGAACACTTTAAATGCATGTGCTCCTGGTCGCTGACTTCCCTGCTTATGAACTGGATCCTTACCCTATCCATTCTATCCAGGCCCCTTCACAACTTGTATCCCTCAATCAAATCTCCCCTCTGCCTCCTCTGCCAAGGGAAGCAAACCCTGCTCTTCTCCATTCTTTCCTCACAATGCCAATATAGTGATTGTAATCAGGTCAGCCAGGTGGGCCTCTTAGAATATGACTTCCCTGATTGGGGCTTTTAACCTGGTCCAATTAGGGAGCCCTGGCTGACAGATATAAACAGGAGAGCTCTATTCACTCTGGGAGCTGGCTCAAGGAAGCCAGACCAGTGTCAAATACTGTGCATGTGTGAATAAAGGGTGACTTGGTGATGGGATACCAGCCTCTGAGCAGTTATTTCAGTGGCGACAAAAGGAAAAAAAAGCACGCTCTTGAAGAAATTTGCTCGCTACAGTCATCTTTGACTGTTTCTGGCATCATGCCATTATTTGGGAAGCTTGACCTGTTCGATCCTACCATCGAAGACTGGGCCCCGTATGTGGAAAGAATGCGTTATTTTATCTAGGCAAATTGGGGCAGATGAAAAGCAATGAGTAATTCTCCAGCATCAGCCTTCCTGCTCCTCTGATGCTGCTTGGCCTGTTGTGTTCATCCAGCTCTATGCCTTGTTATCTCAGATTCTCCAGCATCGGCATTTCCTACTATCTCTGAGTAATTCTCCTGACAGCTTGCAGACCCGCAGCTTTTTCGGTTATTAGGAGGCTCTTTTCCCTCAGGCGCCGGATGCTAAAATCTTGAAGAGTTGATGGATTTTGTTAAGAAATATTATGACCCCTTGCCTTCTCTAATTCTGAGATGCAATCAGTTTTACTCGGCAGTTTGAGAACCGGGGAAATTCGTGTCAGGATTTTTGAAGAGGTTAAGGCAACTAGCAGAGCCATGTGACTTTGGTTTAAACCCTTTAATGGGATACTGAGAGATATTTGGTATGTGGGATTAATGATGTAAACATGCAGAAGTGTCTGCGAGCTGAAGCCCACCTTGACTTCAAACAGGCGCAACACCTGGCTTTATCATTGGAAAATGATAAAGGAGCATATGAGTTACAGAGTATGCTAATGTAAGTGGGCATACTTGCCAGTCTGACTGAGCTTGGGGACCACCACATGAGCTAAGACAACTGCATAGCCTCACTCAGGACATATCCTGAACAGAGGGACTCTAAAGACAGCAAGAACTGCAGATGCTGGAGTCAGAGTCAATGAAGTGTGGAGCTGGAGGAACGCAGCAGAGCCAGACAGCGTCTGAGGAGTCCAGGCCGACCTGCTGTGTTCCTCCGGTTCCACACTGTATTGACAGAGGGACTCCAGGTCAGCGCACGGCACACCCCAAAACAAAGCCAAGCCTCGGCCAAAGGGTCACAATTTTCTACACGATCTGGGCCGGCAAACCACTGGAGTTGCTGCCGGCATGTGGACCCGAGACAGGAAAACAGTCCCCACTAAATTGAAAAAGAGAACTTGTAGACCAGTATCTGGGACAGAGCACACCTTGGAAGGTCCACCTACATCTGGTTTGAAACAGTTAGCAACATCCAAATCAAAATAAACATCTGACTAAATGGTCACTCAGTTCTAGATTAGATTCCCTACAGTGTGGAAACAGGCCCTTTGGCCCAACAAGTCCACACCGCCCCTTGCAGCATCCCACCCAGACCCATCCCCCTATAACCCACACACCTCTGAACACTACGGGCAACATAGCACGGCCGATCCAACCTAACCTGCGCATCTTTGGACTGTGGGAGGAAACCGGAGCGCCCGGAGGAAACCGACGCAGACACAGGGAGAATGTGCAAACTCCACACAGACAGTTACCCGAGGGTGGAATTGAACCCGGGTCCCTGGTGCCGTGAGGCTGCAGTGCTAACCACTGAGCCACCGTACCACCTCATAGGCAACCACATCACGATGGGTCTGGAGTCACATGTAGGCCAGACCAAGAAGGAGTGCCTGATTTCCTTTTTTTAAGGGCTGCCAGATTTCATGGTCCAATTTAAACTCATGCCTCCGGGCATCTTGGTTGCTAGTCCAGTGATAATACCACAGTGCTCTTACTCCCCAAATCTTCATCAGAAGAGTCAGTCTCAAATAAATCTCCCTTTCTTGCCCCGTTAGCATCACTTTTCCTACATCCTAACACATCGTAATGAAGAAATGTGATCTTTATATTACTTTCTAGACGGTTTTGTGGACCCATATAAATATAGTTCGAATTTTTAAACAAAACACATTTTTCAATAGTCATTTGGCAGGACAGAACCTAATGAAGATCGATTCCAATGCAGCTGAATCAGTGATCGCAGAGCCAGGCTTTAACAAAATTCACTTGGAATCCAACCCTTAAGTATGCGCAAGACCTCAGCTCGGCTGAGAACCTGTGCTGGGGGAACATTTACAGATTAAGGGTCCAACTTCCATTCCAGTCTCTAATGAGAAGTAGCTGGTTCCGTTACCACTGACTGCAGTAAAAAACTCAGGCACAAGCTTGATGGGATGAAATTGGTTCAGAAAGATTTGGCTCAACAGTTTTTGATTGGAAAATGACTGTCAGAGTGAAGTTCTAATTAAATACCCAGACGTTTTTCAGGAAGGTCAAGGGAATGTCTAAGGTGGTAAGGCCGGCTTGCATGTTGACCAGGAAATCATTCTGTGACCCTGCAAGACCTACCCAGTACCTTATGGGAAAAGGTAGAGGCGGTATTGAGGAGGGTGAAAAGAGAAGGAATCTTCACACCAGTCCCGTTTGTGCAATGGACAGCGCTGCTCGTACTAATTGCGAAGCTCGATGGGTGGGTTTGCCTGTGTGGGGATTTTAAACAAAACAGTAAACCACTTTGCGTAGCTGGATAAATACCCAGTTCCTCACAGAGAGGATTGAAACGCAAAGCCAGCCAGGAGACTGTCCTTCGTGAAGCTGGACATGAGCTGTGCGTACTTGTAATAGTGGCTAGATGAGGATTCCCAGCGATATGCTACCATTAATGCGCACGAGGGTCTTACCAAAATAGGAGCGTGCCATTAGGGGTATTGTCAGCCTGCGCAATTTTTCAGTGGACGATGGAGAACATTTTACAAGCTCTACCCCAGGTCACCATTTGTCTTGATGTGCTAATAACAAGGAAGACCAATAAAGAGCACTTAGAGAGCTTGGACGTAGTTCTTAGATGTTTCTCCAAGTTGGCATATGCCTTAAAGGGGAAAGTTGTGTGTTCCAGGGCCCCCAAGTGATCTACTCGAGCTACAGAATCAACAAAACTGGGTTACACCTGTTGGAAGATAAAGTGAGGGCGATCAAAGGTGTCCTGGCTCCCATGTCTGTACCAGGGCTTAGGTCTTTCCTTGGACAGGTGAATTCTACAGAAAGTTCATACATAACCTGGCATCCTTACATCTGCTATTTTAAAAGGGTCAAGGCTCGGAAATGGCCTCATCGCCAAGACGCAGCCTTTTAGAGAAGTGAAGAAGCAGCTCTCATCGTCTAAGGTATGCTATGATCCCAAGTGAGATCTGCAATGCCTAACTGTACGGTAGTGTGGGCTAACAAATGGCCCAATGGAAAGGATTACCTAATAGTGTACACTTCCTGGACGTAGGCTGATGTAGAGTCCAAATGCACCCAGATAGAGAAGGAAGGTTTGGAGGTCTTCTACGGTGTGAGAAAGTTCCATCAATACCCTTACAGATGTAAATGTGTAACAGTAACAGACCATAAACTCCTGCTAGGGTACTCACAGGAGACAAGACTATGCAACCCAAAGCTTCAGGTCAAATTCAGTGGTGGGCTCTCATTCTAAGTCCATTTATTCACAACTTGGAAGACCATCTGGGAAGCCAAGTAGCAAATATAGCTAACAAAGTGTGGAGCTGGATGAACACAGCAGGCCAAGCAGCATCTTAGGAGCACAAAAACTGACATTTCGGGTCTAGACCCTTCATCATAGAGGTAAGAGTCTAGGACTGAAACCTCAGCTTTTGTGCTCCTGAGATCCAGCTTGGCCTGCTTTGTTCATCCAGCTCCACACTTTGTTATGTCGGATTCTCCAGCATCTGCAGTTCCCATTATCTCTGGCAAATACAGCTGCCTTGAGCCACCTCCCACTGACAGATACACTGCTGGTGGTGTCTCCCCTCGCAGAGTCCATTCTGATTTTAAACCTTCCAGACACATTCCCGGTCACTGCTGACACTATCAGACTGTGGATACAAAAGGATAGAGTTGATAGCCAGAGACTATTTCCCAGGGCAGAAATGGCTAGCACGAGGGGTCATAGTTTTAAGCTGGTTGGAGGAACATATAGAGGGGATGTCAGAGGCAGGTTCTTTACGCAGAGAGTTGTGAGAGCATGGAATGCGTTGCCAGCAGCAGTTGTGGAAGCAAGGTCATTGGGGTCATTTAAGAGACTGCTGGACATGTATATGGTCACAGAAATTTGAGGGTGCATACATGAGGATCAATGGTCGGCACAACATTGTGGGCTGAAGGGCCTGTTCTGTGCTGTACTGTTCTATGTTCTATGTTCTATGATCTGACCCTGGCACACTAAAACATCTAGTGGTGTTGGTGGGGGGAAACAGAAGGGCCGCCTCAACCGGAATTGAAACCTTTCTGGACGTGGCAAGGCTAGATCACAATAGAGGACGGCATTTTATTATGAGCAGCAAGAGTGTCTGTCCCCAAGTAAATGGCGCTGAACTCCACAGGGTGACCAAAATGAAGATGTTGGTGAGACGTTATGTCTGAGATAGTAGGAACTGCAGATGCTGGAGAATCTGAGATCACAAGGCATAGAGCTGGCAAAGCAGCATCAGAGAAGCAGGAAGGCTGATGTTTCGGGCCTAGACCCTTCCTCATAGGAGTTCCCTGATTGGGGGTGTTCCAATCAGGGAGCCCTGGCTGACAAATATACAGGAATGTCAGAGGCTCTGTTCACTCTGAGAGCTGGCTCAGTGTTAACTTCTATGCACGTGTAAATAAAGAGTGACTTGCTGAAGAGAAGCCTCCGTGAAGTTATTTCAGGCAACATTCCAGTTCTGGCTCAAACAGTACTAAGTATCAGCAAGTTGAAATATTCCCCTTCTAAGTGGCTGGTAATTTTTTGATGGAAAAACATTACAACAACTAAAGAAGCTTTTGACAACAACAGACAGATTCCACAAAACCAAACAATTTAACAATGTAAATTATACCATTCAGCCCATTTGCTGCATGCCAGCAAATCACAAACTGCCAATGGGCAGGCTAGGGGCGGCGCGGTGGCTCAGCGGTTAGCGCTGCAGCCTCACAGCGCCAGGGACACGGGTTCGATCCCACCCTCGGGCGACTGTCTGTGTGGACGGACGGTTTGTACATTCTCCCCATGTCTGTGTGGATTCTCTCCGGGTGCTCCAGTTTCCTCTCACAGTTCAAATACGTGCAGGTTAGGATGGACTGGCCGTGTTAAATTGACCAGGGATGGACAGGCTCGGTGGATTAGCTGAGAGAAATGCAGGGTTACAGGGATAGACTGGGGGGGTGGGGGGGGAAGGACTCTGGGGAGGATGTCTTTCAGGGGGTTGGTATGAACTCAATGGGCCAAATGGCCTGCTTCCTGAATTCTATGGAGGCTATAACAGGACCAAATGGTTCAAAAGTGTTTTTAAAGTCATTTTTAAAACCTTTTAAGAATGGTTTGGTGATCAATCATACAAAAGGATGGGGGGGGGGAGGTTTTAACTGGTGCTCTGCGCTTGTCCCCAGGGTGAGGCGCGGGGACCTTTATTGTGGGGCGATGAGCTGCGGGGGGAAGAGTTCGTGTGAAGGACCACTTCCGGCAAGGAGCCGCCATGAAGCTCCTGACCCACAACTTGCTGAGCTCGCATGTGCGCGGGGTGACCCGCGGCTTCCCGCTGCTGCTGAGGGTGAGTGAGGGCCTCCCGGTGTCGGGAGAGGGCCTGGACCAGGGGGAGGGCGGCCGGGCTGAGCCTGAGCCTGAGCCTGAGCCTGAGGCCGGCAGCGTCTACAGCCGGATGCCATAGTAACCGACATCGTCTGCCCGAGGGGGAACAGCCTAGCGCCTCCTGTGGCCGGGAGGCTGAATTACACACGGGGCAGAGTGTGTGTGTGTCTCTGTCTCTCTCTCTGTCCGTCCCCCTGCGCCCCCTGTGGCCGGGAGGCCGAATTACACGCGGGGCAGTGTGAGAGTCCATGCGCCCCCCTGTGGCCGGGAGGCTGAATTACACACGGGGCAGAGAGTGTGCGTCCGTCCGTCCCCCTGCGCCCCCCTGTGGCCGGGAGGCTGAATTACACGTGGGGCAGTGTGAATGTTCCTGCACCCCCTGTGGCCGGGAGGCTGAATTACACGCGGGGCAGAGTGTGTGTGTGTGTGTGTGTCCGTGTCCGTCCGTCCCCCTGCGCCCCCTGTGGCCGGGAGGCCGAATTACACGCGGGGCAGTGTGAGAGTCCATGCGCCCCCTGTGGCCGGGAGGCTGAATTACACACGGGGCAGAGTGTGTGTGTGTGTGTCCGTCGGTCCGTCCCCCTGTGGCCGGGAGGCCGAATTACACACGGGGCAGTGTGAGTGTCCATGCGCCCCCTGTGGCCGGGAGGCTGAATTACACACGGGGCAGTGTGTGTCCATGCGCCCCCTGTGGCCGGGAGGCCGAATTACACACGGGGCAGTGTGAGAGTCCATGCGCCCCCTGTGGCCGGGAGGCTGAATTACACGCGGGGCAGTGTGAGAGTCCATGCGCCCCCCTGTGGCTGGGAGGCTGAATTACACATGGGGCAGAGTGTGTGTCTGTCTGTCCCCCTGCGCCCCCTGTGGCCGGGAGGCTGAATTACACGTGGGGCAGTGTGAATGTTCCTGCACCCCCTGTGGCCGGGAGGCTGAATTACACGCAGGGCAGTGTGAGAGTCCATGCGCCCCCTGTGACCGGGAGGCCGAATTACACGCAGGGCAGTGTGCGTGTTCCTGCGCCCCCTGTGGCCGGGAAAGTGACCTCATGCTGGGTGAGAGGGAGGGACTTGGTGTCCTCCACCCTGTGGCTGGAGTTAACTTCAGTTCGATAGTCGTCCTGGTGAAGTCCTCTGGAGATTATATCTTCCTGCCTTAAAGTCACTATGCAAGGATTAGAAATGGTTGAGTGGGCTGCATCAGGCCCCTCTCAGGAGTGCGGTGTCAACGGATGGAAGTGGGGGAGTGAGTTACAGCCTCTTGCTCTTGAGGGGGTCTCTATT
Source organism: Stegostoma tigrinum (assembly GCF_030684315.1). Classification (NCBI taxonomy): domain Eukaryota; kingdom Metazoa; phylum Chordata; class Chondrichthyes; order Orectolobiformes; family Stegostomatidae; genus Stegostoma; species Stegostoma tigrinum. The sequence goes on along the minus strand of NC_081395.1, from coordinate 6,455,124 downwards.
GCTGGAAACCAGATTGTAATTTTGTGGTTTTTGCTGGTCCTTTCCCCTCAAGGCCACAGAAGTGAAAATTAACACGGTGGACTTCAACCAGGAATTTATCTCCCGAATGATTCCAAAGATGGAGTGGGCCGCGCTGGTCGATGCTGCAGAGAGTGTAAAGTATTTCTCATTGAGCTCCATAGTCATCCTTCGGGTGGCCCATCTCTGACAGGCAATTTACCCGGCACGGTGTTCCACGCGCTCGCCCTCTGTGCATGCTGACCGTGACCGGCAACTGTTTACATACAGGATTTCCACTCTCCTTCTCAGTCCCATGAGCGGGAAGCCCTTTTCCCTCTCCCTGCTGTGCCAAAACCCCTTGTTCGACTCTCTTCTCGGTCAAGGAGAATCATAGAGCTGCATAGTGCAGAAACAAGCCCTTTGGTCCAACACATCCACGCTGACCAGATATCCTGTATTAGTCTAGTCTCATTTGCCACCGTTTGGCCGATATCCCCCTTAAACCCTTCCTATTCATGTACCCATCCAGATGCCTTTTAAATGTTGTCATTGTACCAGCCTCCACCACTTCATTCCAATACACACACCACCCTCTGCGTGAAGAAGTTGCCTCTTGGGTCCCTTTTAAACTTTCCTCTCTCACCTTAAAGTTATACCCTTCTAGTTTTGGACTGCCCTACACTAGGGGATAAAGACCTTGGTTATTCGCCCAATCAATGCTCCCCATGATTTTATAAACCTCTATAAGGTCACCCCTCAGCCTCTGACGCTCCAGGGAAAATAGCCCCAGTGTATTCAGCCTCTCCCCGTAGCTCAAACCCTCCAACCCCGGCAACATCCTCGTAAATCTTTTCTGGGCCCTGTCAAGTTTCACAGTATTCTTCCTACAGCAGGGGGACCAGAATTGACTGTCAGGGGGGTGGGGGTGGGTGGAGGGTGCAGCTCAGTGCCCCATGTGGCAGGGGTGAATTGCATCCTGGAGGCACAAGAGTGAACTCTGTATCCCAAAGGTGGTGTTACCAGTGCCCTGTACAGCAGCAACATGACCTACCTACTCCTGTATTCCATATCCTTGACTTCTCCAGTTGACCTGTGCCATTGGAATTCCTCGTCCTGGAACCAGTCATGGATCGTTGCTGCACCCTTCTTGAGGGCCTCTGCATCTTTCCTGAATTGCGGCACCTAGAACGAGGTCTTAAATTGTTGTTTCGATAAAATAAAGACCAATTGTGTTCAAAGTCTGATCAGCCAGTTTTACAGGGAAGTGTGAAATTGTGGGGCTGCACTCAGCTGAAGCACATTTAGAGAAACCGTTAGATGCCACTTCGGAATCTGTATGACTCTGATTCTGTAACAACTCACTGCCTCCAATAAAACATCCTCCTCACTTTTGGGTAACAAAAAGTGGGCTGGGGAGAGGGTTCTGAAATAAATAGGGAGAGAGGGGGAGGCGGACCGAAGATGGAGAGAAGATGAGATTCGGTCCGCCTCCCCCTCTCTCCCTATTTATTTCAGTTCCCTCTCCCCATCCCCCTCTCTGATGAAGGGTCTAGGCCCGAAACGTCAGCTTTTGTGCTCCTGAGATGCTGCTTGGCCTGCTGTGTCCATCCAGCTCCACACTTTGTTATCTCGGATTCTCCAGCATCTGCAGTTCCCATTATCTCTCCTCACTTTTGGGTTCTTTTCCCCAATTCACGTGAATCCGTGTCCCTCCGCTTAAGATCCAAACCAGGCCACTCCAGCATGTGATTGGGATCTTCTGACGAGAGAGGAAATCTGCAACTCCTTTTTTTAAATTCCTGTACCCCTTGAAACAAGGATGTTTTTTTAAAAAAAATAGGAGCAGGAGTAGACCATTCAGTCCTCTTAATCCTGTTCTGCCATTGGGGCGGTTCAGTGGTTAGCACCACAGCCTCACAACACCAGGGTTCAATTCCAGCATCGAGCAACTCTCTGCGTGGAGTTTGCACATTCTCCCCGTGTCTGCGTGGGATTTCGTCCCACAGTCCAAAGATGTACAGGTTAGGGTGGGTTGGCCGTGCTAAATTGTCCCATAGTGTCCAGGGATGTGCAGGTTAGGGTGGATTGGCTGTGCTAAATTGTCCCGTAGTGCCCAGGGATGTGCAGGTTAGGGTGGACTGGCCGTGCTAAGTTGTCCCATAGTGTCCAGGGATGTGTGGGTTCGGGTGGATTGGCCGTGCTAAACTGTCCCATAGTGTCCAGGGATGTGCAGGTTAGGGTGGATTAGCCGTGCTAAATTGTCCTGTAGTGCCCAGGGATGTGCGGGTTAGGGTGGATTGGCCGTGCTAAATTGTCCCATAGTGTCCAGGGATGTGCAGGTTAGGGTGGATTGGCTGTGCTAAATTGTCCCGTAGTGCCCAGGGATGTGCAGGTTAGGGTGGACTGGCCGTGCTAAGTTGTCCCATAGTGTCCAGGGATGTGTGGGTTCGGGTGGATTGGCCGTGCTAAACTGTCCCATAGTGTCCAGGGATGTGCAGGTTAGGGTGGATTAGCCGTGCTAAATTGTCCTGCAGTGCCCAGGGATGTGCGGGTTAGGGTGGATTGGCCGTGCTAAATTGTCCCGTAGTGCCCAGGGATGTGCGGGTTAGGGTGGATTAGCCGTGCTAAATTGTCCTGTAGTGCCCAGGGATGTGCGGGTTAGGGTGGATTGGCCGTGCTAAATTGTCCCGTAGTGCCCAGGGATGTGCAGGTTAGGGTGGATTGGCCGTGCTAAATTGTCCCGTAGTGCCCAGGGATGTGCAGGTTAGGGTGGATTGGCCGTGCTAAATTGTCCCGTAGTGCCCAGGGATGTGCGGGTTAGGGTGGATTGGCCGTGCTAAATTGTCCCGTAGTGCCCAGGGATGTGCGGGTTAGGGTGGATTGGCCATGCTAAATTGTCCCGTAGTGCCCAGGGATGTGCGGGTTAGGGTGGATTGGCCATGCTAAATTGTCCCGTAGTGCCCAGGGATGTGCGGGTTAGGGTGGATTGGCCGTGCTAAATTGTCCCATAGTGCCCAGGGATGTGCAGGTTAGGGTGGATTGGCCGTGCTAAATTGTCCCATAGTGTCCAGGGATGTGCAGGTTAGGGTGGATTGGCCGTGCTAAATTGTCCCATAGTGCCCAGGGATGTGCAGGTTAGGGTGGATTGGCCGTGCTAAATTGTCCCATAGTGCCCAGGGATGTGCGGGTTAGGGTGGATTGGCCGTGCTAAATTGTCCCGTAGTGCCCAGGGATGTGCAGGTTAGGGTGGATTGGCCGTGCTAAATTGTCCCCATAGTGCCCAGGGATGTGCGGGTTAGGGTGGATTGGCCGTGCTAAATTGTCCCCATAGTGCCCAGGGATGTGCGGGTTAGGGTGGATTGGCCGTGCTAAACTGTCCCATAGTGCCCAGGGATGTGCAGGTTAGGGTGGATTGGCCGTGCTAAATTGTCCCATAGTGCCCAGGGATGTGCAGGTTAGGGTGGGTTGGCCGTGCTAAATTGCCCCATAGTGCCCAGGGATGTGCAGGTTAGGGTGGATTGGCCGTGCTAAATTGTCCCATAGTGTCCAGGGATGTGCGGGTTAGGGTGGATTGGCCATGGGAAATGCAGGGTTACAGGGATACGATATGTGGCTGGGTGGGATGCTCTTCGGAGGATTGGTGTAGAATTGATGGGCCGATTCTATACTGTAGGGATTCTATGATTCAACAAGATCAGGGCTGATCCTCTACCTTGACGCTGGGTTCCCACACTCACCCACGCAAAAATGTGCATTTCCTCGAATATTTTCAGTGACGTTACCTCTGCAGCGTTCAGTCCCCCGGCCTCCGAGTGAAGACATTTCTCCTGGTCACACTGCTCCTACCTCCCCACTCTGCCCCAGCCAAAGGGTAAGCCTTTTCCCGCCTGCCGGGTCTGCAGTGGGTTTGAAAGCTAGCAAACAAGGGAAGGGACGGGAGGAGGCTGCTGGCGAGGGTGACAGGCTGTGCCCGATGGGCCTGAGAGGCCCAAAGGCCTTTTCCAGTTTGCCACAGCCGCCTCAAACCGGCCAGCAGCTATCCGTTGTCTCTCTCACACTCTCTCTCTCCCTTCCTTTCTCTCAGATTGGACATGGGAACAACCTTCCCAAAGAGCTGCCCCAGGAGCTGCAGAGCAACGAGGAGTTCCTGCAGAAAGTGCACCATGTCCTGCTGGAGGTAGGCGCTAGCGTAATTCAGGCCTTGCACCCTGACCTGTCACCCTCGGCCCACTCGCTTGCCCACCGTACCTCCGTCCACCGCAGGAGTTTGGAAAAGCGTCTGGATGAGGCACTCACCACCCTGCCCCCAAAGCCCAGGTTTTGCCCAGACAGGGGTAACCTCGGCAGCTCCTTCTGAGACCACGGATCCCGACAGATCCCATCCGCTGGCCTGCCAGTGATCGGGGCAGGAATGCACACCCTGCACCGACTCCCTCGGTCGGAGCCTTTCTGCGAGCCCTCGGACAGTGCGGCTCTCCCTCAGTGCTGTGTTCAGTCATCAGCCCCGTCGGCTCCTGTCCCCTACCCCCTGAGAATCGCACCCACAACCTCCCGGATCAGAAACACGGCCAGGACTAGCACAGGCTTCGTTGGGGACAGTGTAGAGGGAGCTTTACTCTGTATCTAACCCCATGCTGTCCCTGTCCTGGGGGTGTTTGATGGGGGACAGTGTAGCTGTGAACTCCTCCCATCTGATATATTGAACCTGTGGGGTGACTGTGACTGGCAGTGTCCTGTCTGTGTGCAGGGAGTGACAAAGTGCTCCTTGGAACGTATGAGTCACAAGAGAGGGGGGAGGAGGTCCGTTCCTACCTCCATTTTGATTAAATAGGATACGCTCGTGTGGTTTAAAACCTTTCGAACACTGAGCAGAGCCCTCCTGTTATCCGCAGGTCGAGGTGATGGAAGGTGTCCTGAAGTGTCCGGAATCTGGGCGGGAATTTCCAATCTCAAAGGGAATACCGAACATGCTTCTGAATGAGGATGAGGTGTAGGCGTCCTTACATCTCTCATCCTGCCTCCTGTGTCTCTGCTACCTTGTTACCCCCACCTCCCACCCCGGCATCGGACTGTGTGTGACCGTCAACAGCGCTTGGATCCAGCTGAGCAGTGAAGAGTCTTTGGTTTAGTTCTTGTCACATCTCTGTAGACCTAGTGCATTCAGCGGTGACTGCGTTTCCGCCTCTCCATCCAGCCAGCAGCGCAGCAGGCAGGCAGCGAGCCCAGGTTGTTCTCGGCCGACACGCTGGAGGTTCCCAGGCCCGGACTATTTGGGGAAAACATTCCTCGGGAGGAGCAGTGATCACTCGCCTCACTTTCCCCCCCCCACCACCATCACTGGAGTGGCGCCTGAGAGCAGTCGGCCGTTCACAGCTACGATTGTCACAGTGGGATGCCCGATTTTTAATTTAAAATAAATTGTGTTTTTTTTTATATATGTAAAGTATGGCTCTGTAGTTTAATTTCAGGAGAGACATCACTCCAGCCAGCAGGTGTGCACGAGCCCTCGAAGGAATCATAAGTTAGTCATTAACAGTCCAGCTGCAACAAGTGAGATCTCTCGCTTTCTCTCACCCTCTTCGTCTGTATCACGTTGCCTCCCTCTCCTCCTATCACTTTCTCTCTCTTCTGACTATGTTCCTCATCCTGTCTCAATCTTTTCCTCTGTTCCTTCCTTCCTTCCTGTCTCTCCTCTCCCCTCCCCGCGCCTTGCTCTCTTCCCCCTGCCCCCACCAAGCCTCTTGCTCTCCGCCCCCCCACGCTCCCCCCACTGCGTGCTTCGCTCTCCCTCACCTACACACCTCAGACTGCTATTGGAAAACTTAGCACGGCCAGTCCACCCTAATCATCACATCTTTGGCCTGTGGGAGGAAACCCGTGCAGACACGGGGAGAATGTGCAAACCCCACGCAGACAGTCGCCCGAGGGTGGGATCGGACCCAGGTCCCTGGCGCCGCTAACCACTGAGCCACCGTGCACCCCCCACCCCCAGAAGGCAGGTGGGATACTTGACTTTATTGGTCAAGGCACAGAATACAGGAGCAGAGCATTCATGCTGTCAGGCTGCAACTGGAGTACCACGTGCAGTCCTGGTCAACACATTTTAGCAATAGGTGTGATTTCGCTAGAAAGGGTACAGAGGAGATTTACCAGGATGCTGCCTGGGCTGAAGGGTCTGAGCTATGTGGAAAGATGAACTGAGCAGGGGATTGCTCACACTGGAGCAGTGAATGTTAACAGAACCAAATAGAAGTGAATAAGATGATGAAGGCATGGATAGGGTGGAAGGAAAGGCACTAGTTACATTAGTACAGGACTCAGCCAGGGAGCACAGATTTATCTAAGATTACAGAGAGACCTTGACCATTTGGGTTACTGGAGAATGGCAGATACAGTTTAATTTGGATAAAGACGAGGTTTTTTTTCATTAAAAAAGAAACAAAGGCAAGACTTATTAATGATAGGGCCTTGGGTGGACTTGTAGATCAGAGAGATCGAGGCGTTCAGGTACACAATATTGTGAAATTGGCATCACAGGTAGACGGGGGCTGGTTAAGATGGCGTTTGGCACACTCGCTCAGAGTAGAAGGCGTTTGGCACACTCGCTCAGAGTATAGGAGTTGGGAATATCATGTTGAAGTTGTACAGAATGTTAGTGAGGTCTCTTCTGGAGTAGAGTGCGCAGTTCTGGTCTCACTGTTACAGCAAGGGTATTATTAAACTGGAGAGGGCTCTGAAGAGATTTTCCAGAATTTTACTGGGAATGGAGAGTTTGAGGTCGAAGGAGAGACTGGGATTTTTTCTCACTGAAGTGCAGGAGGGTGAGAGCTGACCTTACAGGGTTTAGTACATCATGAGGGGTACAGATAAGGTGAATGTTAGGTGTCTTTTTCCTAGGATGGGGGGATTTCGAGACCGGGGGCACAATTTTACAGACTGCACAAAGATTTATAAAGGACGCGAGGGGCAACATGTTTCTTTTGCACAGGGGGTGGTTCATGTGTGAGCTTCCAGAGGAATTGGTGGATGTGGGTACAGTTACAACAATTTAAAGGACAGAAATAGGGAAAGGTTTGGAGGGATATGGGCCAGAAGCAGGCAGGTGGGACTAGTTTAGTTTGGGATTACGGGCGGCATGGACTGGTTGGGCCGAAGAGCATAGAACATTACAGCGCAGTACAGGCCCTTCAGCCCTCGTTGTTGCGCTGACCTGTGAAACCAACCTGAAGCCCATCTAACCTACACTATTCCATTATCATCCATATGTTTATCCAATGGCCATTTAAATGCCCCTAAAGTTGGCGAGTCTGCTACTGCTGCAGGCAGGGCATTCCATGCCCTTACAACTTTCTGAGTAAAGAACCTACCTCTGACTTCTGTCCTATATCTATCACCCCTCAATTTAAAGCTATGTCCCCTTGTGCCAGCCATCACCATCCGAGGAAAAAGGCTCTCACTGTCCACCCTATCTAATCCTCGGATCATCTTGTATGTCTCTATTAGGTCACCTCTTAACCTTCTCTCCAACGAAAACAGCCTCAAGTCCCTCAGCCTTTCCTCATAAGACCTTCCCTCCATACCAGGCAACATCCTGGTAAATCTCCTCTGCACCCTTTCCAGTCCATGCTGTTCAACTCTAGGGCTATGAGACGAGGGCTAAAAGGAGAGATGAATGGTGGGTGTCTGAGTCAGAAACCCTCGTCACTTTTAACTCCACAAACATGTTCCCTGTTAAACCTGCACAGATTCATCAAGCTGGGGCGGGAGGGGGGGGAGAGTAAATGAGACTGCATTTGTTAAGAGGGCGTAGGAGGCTGGCAGGATGGAAGTGGGTGGTGGGTTTGGAAGGCGCGGCCTGAAGATCTTTGGTGAGTTTCTGCAGAGCATCTTGTAGAGGGTACGCACTGCTGCGACTGAGCGTCGGTGGGAGGAGGGGGAAGTAGATGCGGCGCAGTCAAGTGGGAACTGCTTTGTCATGGATGGTATCGAGCTTCTTAATTTTGTGCCAATGTCTCCACTCGAGGTCTGGCTCCCGCTGGCAAGTGGAAACATCTTCTCTATGTCTGTCTAATTGGAGGCCACTTTCACAAATTTGAAACCTCCCTCGGCCTCATCTGTTCAAGAGAGACCTCCAACCTGTTTCGTCTATCAGTCAAGCAGAAAAGCTTGACGTTTCGGGTCGGGACCCTTCTTCAGAAAGGGTCCCGACCCCGAAACGTCAAGCTTTCCTGCTCCTCTGATGCTGCTTGGCCTGCTGTGTTCATCCAGCTTCACGCCTTGTTATCTCAGATTGTCCAACATCAACAGTTCTACTATTTTGGTACAGTTAGATCTGATAGAGACTTAGAGAATAATGAGGGGCCTGGATAGAGTGCACTTGGAGAAGATGTTTCCAGTAAATTTCTAGTATATCTGATTTGCACCATCTCCTGTCTGTCAATATCTGTTTATTCCATGAATCCTCAGCACATGAGGGTAGCAAACCCTGCATCAGCTGATCACCCAGAGTCATGGAGCTGAAGCCTGAGAGAAGGGGGGAAGGTGGCACCTAGTAAGAGACAGCGTGGAAGATGCTAATGCAGTCACCGACCCCAGGAGGGCGAGGGTCCCTCCCGATGTTGTCACACTCACTGGGTCCTCAGAGGATCCGAGCCACCAGTCCCAGGAGGGGGTCATCATCAAAGTGTCCACCAGAGGGCAGTGGCAGCCCATCATTCACTCCCTTCCAAAACAGAAAATTGCAAACTGTCCCGGGGGGTGTTTGATGGGAGACAGTGTAGAGGGAGCTTTACTCTGTATCTAACCCTGTCCTGGGGGGTGTTTGATGGGGGACAGTGTAGAGGGAGCTTTACTCTGTACCTAACCCCGTGCTGCCCCTGTCCTGGGGGTGTTTGATGGTGGACGATGGTGGACAGTGTAGAGGAAGCTTTACTCTGTATCTAACCCTGTGCTGACCCTGTCCTGGGGGTGTTTGATGGGGGACAGTGTAGAGGAAGCTTTACTCTGTACCTAACCCCGTGCTGCCCCTGTCCTGGGGGTGTTTGATGGTGGACAGTGTAGAGGGAGCTTTACTCTGTATCTAACCCTGTGCTGACCCTGTCCTGGGGGTGTTTGATGGGGGACAGTGTAGAGGAAGCTTTACTCTGTATCTAACCCCGTGCTGTCCCTGTCCTGGGAGTGTTTGAAGGGGGGACAGTGTAGAGGAAGTTTTACTCTGTATCTAACCCCATGCTGTCCCTGTCCTGGGGGGTGTTTGATGGGGGACAGTGTAGAGGGAGCTTTACTCTGTGCCTAACCCCGTGCTGCCCCTGTCCTGGGGGTGTTTGATGGGGGACAGTGTAGAGGGAGCTTTACTCTGTATCTAACCCTGTCCTGGGGGGTGTTTGATGGGGGACAGTGTAGAGGGAGCTTCACTCTGTATCTAACCCCGTGCTGCCCCTGTCCTGGGGAGTGTTTGACGGGGGACAGTGTAGAGGGAGCTTCACGCTGTATCTAACCCCGTGCTGCCCCTGTCCTGGGGGGTGTTTGACGGGGGACAGCGTAGAGGAAGCTTCACTCTGTATCTAACCCCGTGCTGCCCCTGTCCTGGGGGGTGTTTGACGGGGGACAGTGTAGAGGGAGCTTCACTCTGTATCTAACCCCGTGCTGCCCCTGTCCTGGGGAGTGTTTGACGGGGGACAGTGTAGAGGGAGCTTCACTCTGTATCTAACCCCGTGCTGCCCCTGTCCTGGGGAGTGTTTGACGGAGGGACAGTGTAGAGAGAGCTTCACTCTGTATCTTACCCCGTGCTGCCCCTGTCCTGGGGGGTGTTTGACGGGGGACAGTGTAGAGGGAGCTTCACTCTGTATCTAACCCCGTGCTGCCCCTGTCCTGGGGAGTGTTTGACGGGGGGACAGTGTAGAGGGAGCTTCACTCTGTATCTAACCCCGTGCTGCCCCTGTCCTGGGGGGTGTTTGACGGGGGACAGTGTAGAGGGAGCTTCACTCTGTATCTAACCCCGTGCTGCCCCTGTCCTGGGGAGTGTTTGACGGGGGGACAGTGTAGAGGGAGCTTCACTCTGTATCTAACCCCGTGCTGCCCCTGTCCTGGGGAGTGTTTGACGGAGGGACAGTGTAGAGAGAGCTTCACTCTATCTAACCCCGTGCTGCCCCTGTCCTGGGGGGTGTTTGACGGGCGACAGTGTAGAGGGAGCTTCACTCTGTATCTAACCCCGTGCTGCCCCTGTCCTGGGGAGTGTTTGACGGAGGACAGTGTAGAGAGAGCTTCACTCTGTATCTAACCCCGTTCTGCCCCTGTCCTGGGGAGTGTTTGACGGAGGGACAGTGTAGAGAGAGCTTCACTCTGTATCTAATCCCGTGCTGCCCCTGTCCTGGGGGGTGTTTGACGGGGGACAGTGTAGAGGGAGCTTCACTCTGTATCTAACCCCGTGCTGCCCCTGTCCTGGGGAGTGTTTGACGGGGGGCAGTGTAGAGGGAGCTTCACTCTGTATCTAACCCCGTGCTGCCCCTGTCCTGGGGAGTGTTTGACGGGGGGGACAGTGTAGAGGGAGCTTCACTCTGTATCTAACCCCGTGCTGCCCCTGTCCTGGGGGGTGTTTGACGGAGGACAGTGTAGAGGGAGCTTCACTCTGCATCTAACCCCGTGCTGCCCCTGTCCTGGGGAGTGTTTGACGGGGGGACAGTGTAGAGGGAGCTTCACTCTGCATCTAACCCCGTGCTGCCCCTGTCCTGGGGAGTGTTTGACGGGGGGACAGTGTAGAGGGAGCTTCACTCTGTATCTAACCCCGTGCTGCCCCTGTCCTGGGGAGTGTTTGACGGAGGGACAGTGTAGAGAGAGCTTCACTCTGTATCTTACCCCGTGCTGCCCCTGTCCTGGGGGGTGTTTGACGGGGGACAGTGTAGAGGGAGCTTCACTCTGTATCTAACCCCGTGCTGCCCCTGTCCTGGGGAGTGTTTGACGGGGGGGACAGTGTAGAGGGAGCTTCACTCTGTATCTAACCCCGTGCTGCCCCTGTCCTGGGGGGTGTTTGACGGGGGACAGTGTAG